>NC_142067.1:5352500-5615000 GCF_059756535.1 Pantherophis guttatus | reverse complement strand
TACTTGAGTCTAGTCATGGAGGATAATCCATGAATTGACCAATTTCCTATTAGCAAAGATTTGCATAGCCTTCCTCCTCCTCCTCCTCCTCTTTCTCTTCCTCCTCCTCCTCCTGTTTTCCGCAGTCTACACTCTCTTCTAGCACTGATGATGTTACCTAGTTGGGTAATGAAAGGTCTGCAAGAAAACAACCAAGCTCAGAGAGCACCAAGGAGTCCTGTCCTCCTCCTTCTCCTCCTTTCCACAAACCCCAGTCCTTCTAGCACTGATGATATTATCTAGTTAGGTAATGAAACGTCTGCAACAGGAGGTGGGTTCTAAAAATTTTTACTACCGGTTCTGTGGGTGTGGCTTATTTTGTGGGCGTGGCTTGGTGGGGCTAATGTGACTGGGTGGGCGTGGCCAACTTTTTTTTTTTTTACTTTTAAAAGCATTTTTTCTACAACTTTAAGAGGTTGCAGAAAAAAATGCTTTTAAAAGCCTCTGACGATCCCAGCTGAGCCGTGCGATCATCAGAGGCTTTTTTTTTTACTTTTAAAAGCATTTTTTCGGCCGAAGAGGTTGTAGAAAAAATGCTTTTAAAAGTAAAAAAAAAGCCTCTGATGAGGTGGGCGGGGTAAGCGAGCAGCGACCGGGCCGGGGACCGGTTCGGGGGCGTGGCCAGCCAATGTTATTACCGGTTCTCCGAACTACTAGAAATTTTTACTACCGATTCTTGCGAACCGGTGCGAATCGGGAGCAACCCACCACTGGTCTGCAAGCTAACAACCAAGCTCAGAGAGCATCTAGGACCTGACAGTCCTCCTCCTCCTCCTCCATCTTCCACTCCACAAACCCCACTCTCTTCTAGCACTGATACCGTTACCTAGTTAGGTAATGAAATGTTGCAAGAAAACAAGCTCGGAGAGCATCTAGAGACCTCACAAAAGAAATGACTTTTTAGGCCTGACCAGTCCTTCTCCTAAATCATCCCCATCCGTGTTTTAGAAAGGCCCACTATATTTATGACACCTTCACGAAATATATCATCAATTTCCTTTTTATGTACTGGGTAAGAGGCAAGATACTTTTGACCTATGGTTTGCTTGCTTCAAAGACTTTTAAATCTTAAATATAAGGAGCTGTTCTTCCTAACCTGTCATAATGAAAAATGAGCCCAACAACGCTAAGACTTCTCGCCTGTAATTACATCCCATTTTAATTCAACGTACGGTATATTTATGGAGGATCAGAAACAATAACATTCGAAGGCAGCCTTGCCGTTTTGTCATTTTCGTCAACCTCGCGTACCCGAGTACATCCTGTCTTCATGAATATTTTAAGAAATTGTCAAACGTGGCTTTTGATTTTTTTTAGGGGGGACAAATGTTAATAAGCCAAGAAAAGGATGAATAGTTAGAGCTGCCATTAAAAGAACACTGTGGGTGTTAACTTGCAGTTTCCTCCCTTTAAAAAAAAAATATTTTGAAGGTGAGAAATAATTGATACTTGGAGGAAGTTTGGAGTTAAATAAAAATATCAAGCAAAAACAATCATTGTACAGGTAAGTTATGATGGCTCATAAAATGACATGCTTATTCACCTTGGTGGTTCACCAGTTTTAAAAAAAATATTCCTTCCTTTACTTTACTTTACTTTTATTTAATTTGTATACTGCCCTTCTCCCGAAGGACTCAGGGCGGTGAACAGCCAACAATAAAATACATACAAAATTTAAAAAACAGAACTAAAATCAAATTAAATAATTTGGCCCAGACAGATTAAAACCCCAATCAATTTAAAACAGATTTAAACTTTGAAAATTAAAAGATATTGAAAATATTAAAATATTAAAATTGTTTAAAAATTGTTTAAAAAGAGGGAGAAAGATAGGCCAGGCCCGCCTGGTGAAATAAAAAGGTCTTTAGAGCGCGGATCATGTTAATATATTATTATTATTATTATTATTATTATTATTATTATTATTATTATTATTAATAATAATAATAATAATAATAATAAAATTGCTCAAGAACAAGCACTATAAACTAATGCCATGAAAGCGAAGATACGAAAATCCACTGACAATCCAAACTGCCGACTTTGCAACGACAAAGTTGAAACTGCTTCACACTTAATATGTGAGTGCAGCAAAATCGCACAAACTGATTACAAAGCTAGACACGATCGAGTTGCTAAATTAATCCAGTGATCATTATGTAAGAAATATGACATACCTGTATTCGAAAAGTCATGGGAGCACAAAGTGGAAAAAGTTATCGAAAATGAGACAGGGAAGACCTTGTGGGACTTTCGAATACAGACGGATCATCATTTGGAACACAACACGCCAGATATCACAGTTGTTGAAAACCGAAGTGTACAGTTTATAGATATCGCTGTACCAGGAGATGCCAGAGTCAAAGAAAAAGAACTGGAAAAAAAATCACAAAATATCACGACCTGGTCATCGAAACTACACAGCTATGGATGAAACATGTGATAGTGATACCCATTGTCATCGGGGCACTTGGTACCATGTCCAAGAATTTTACAAAACACATCAAGAAATTGCAGCTTCCTGCAATAACACCAGCGGAACTGCAAAAAACTGCGCTACTCGGAACATCGTACATCTTAAGAAGGTACTTGGTTGATACCCAGGACGTTGGCAGCAACCGGTATCAACCATTAGCACCAGTCAATAGTATTTGTGACACATTTTTAAATGATCAGTTGACTGAGTTTTTTTTTTATTATTATCTTTATTCATTAAACATGAAACTCAAGTCAACTGAACATTAAAAATGCATCACAAATACCATTGACTGGTGCTAATGGCTGATACCGTCCTAGGGATCAAGCAAGTACCTTCTTAAGATGTACGATGTTCCGAGTAGCGCAGTCTTTTGCAGTTCCGCTGGTGTTATTGCAGGAAGCTGCAATTTTTATTATTATTATTATTATTATTATTATTATTATTATTATTATTATTATTTAGTGGAAAGTTGAGATTTTTTGAAATAAAACAAAATATAATTACAAACGTAAAAGTGCTAATCTGTTGTCTTCTCACATATAAGTTTTGATTATCTGTCATCGTTATTCTTTGTTTTCTCTCAAAGTAAATAGAAATAGAATGTTTTCCAAAATCTGGAGCAGGTTTCTATTCTTTTCTTTTTCTCCAGAAAACAATGGGGGGAATAATACCAAAAAGAATCGAAAAACATTAGGACATATTTTGACACACTTTTATATATATGTTTATGTAAGTTTTCACAGGTATATATGTGTGTACAGTTAATATCTCGGGTTTCTTCCCGTGTAATTGTAAACATATCCCTAAAAGGGTAGTAGCGACGTTTCGACGAAATCACATTCGTCATCTTCTGGCTAAAGTTCTCGGTTTGGTGCTTATGGGCAAACTGTGTGAACATAACTGACGTTTTTCTATGAAAAGAGGCAAAGGTGCATTCTGATTGGTCAACAGTGCCGTTGTACAGCACTTCCACCCAATCAAAATACAGCTACATCATCAGCCAATCAGAATACAACGGCACTGTTGACCAATCAGAATGCACCTTTGCCTCTTTTCATAGAAAAACGTCAGTTATGTTCACACAGTTTGCCCATAAGCACCAAACCGAGAACTTTAGCCAGAAGATGATGAATGTGATTTCGTCGAAACGTCGCTACTACCCTTTTAGGGATATGTTTACAATTACACGGGAAGAAACCCAAGATATTAACTGTACACACAACGAACGACAAGCCGAGACACACACACACACACACACACACACACACACACACACACATATATATTTGTGAAATACATTTTGCAAGCAACGCATTTATAAAACGGGTCGCTTTTAAAACTTTGTTTTATGCTACTGAAAAATTTTAATTTAAGTGAAATAGTAATTACTTCCTTCCCTCCCTTCCTTCTTAATTGTTCTATTGATTTATGGCGCTTTTATGCCACTTAGTTTAGGCAAATCTGAGAGCTCACCAAAAAGCAATACAGCACATCCAATCGATAAAAGTTCACAATTTACAATCCATAATCAATTCGGCGTCAGTAATAGCGTGAAGCAAATTAAAATAAACAGCGCTTGGGTACACCACAGGAACCTAATCCTTTCTAAATCCTCAACTGCTTGCTTAAACTGCCAGATCTTTTTAAGTGTTCAAAATATATTTTTCTGATCTTAATTCTGAGGGTAAGTGATTCCTTAGGAGGGACACCCCTGGTCTAGAAGCAAACTGGCAACCAGTGAATCCTCCAGGAGCTGACAAGACTAGGGCCTTCTTCTGTTAGTACTCAGACTTTGTACCAGCTAAAGTTTTATACCCTAAAGTTCCTGTGTAATCTCCAAGGGCAGTCCCACATCAAGTCAGTGACAGTAATCCAGGTAAGGGGAGGCTGACATGAGAAGGACCATTGCCAATGCCTCTGTTCCAGAGGTGAAATCCAGCAGGTTCTGACAGGTTCTGGAGAACCGGTAGCGGAAATTTTGAGTAGTTCGGAGAATCGGCAAACACCACCTCTGGCTGGCCCCAGAATAGGGTGGGAATGGAGATTTTGCAATATCCTTCCCCTAGAGTGGAGTGGGAATGGAGATTTTGCAGTATCCTTCCTCTGCCACGCCCACCAAGCCACACCCACCAAGCCACACCCACAGAACTGGTAGTAAAAAAAAATTGCTCTGCTCTGTTCCATCAGCAAATGTCCTTTGAGGTTTAACTTTGCCCTTTTCTACATTATCTTCACTTTTTTCCCCCTCTTTTCTTCTTTCCGTAGAATCGGTGGAGAACTGTCCCAGCAACTGTTACGGAAACGGGGATTGCATTTCTGGAACCTGCCATTGTTTCCTCGGATTTTTGGGCCCTGATTGTGGACGAGGTAATTAATTTTTTTCGGTTAACTTATCATTATTGACACAGGTCCTAAACAAACTTGGGAGTTTTGCCTCAGACGCTTTCTGAGCAAACGAACGGGGTGAAGGATCAACCACTCCATTCTACACGAAGTTCTGTCTCAAAGAGTCGCTTGACCAGATCAGATACACCTGAATTTGACACACCCTGCTAAATTTCGTTACTTTTAATCTCAGTCGGTGTGGTTTGGTGCGTTGTGTGAACCCAGCAAGTCTGATTATTTCTGTTGTGGCCTGTCGGCTGCTGGCCCCTCCATTAGCTGAATCAGAGGAAGAGGAGGAGGAGGTGTGGGAGTCAGGGTCAGCATCAAGGCAACCAGAGAGCTCCGAGGGGGAAGCGGGAATGGAGCTGTCAGAGAAAGACAGAGGTGGAGACTGGGCCATCCGTCAGCCCTCAGACGAAGAGTCAACAGTCCCCAGGTCTGGAGGTGGCTGATGAGGAGGAGGAGGAACGGCTGGGTCCAGTGCCTGACGCACGGATGCACAGAAGGCAGAGGAGAGGAGAGCAGTGGAAATCTATGGGCCGATCCTTGGGAAGGAAGAGCCACTGCTGCTAGCGAAGCCCCATCCTAGCTTTGGGGATAAAAGGCAGGGGGTGGAGATGAATAGATGTGGCAGACAACTATTCATCTTCCGGCTGGACGGCCTTTTCAGCCTGTGGTGAGAGAGAAACTTTTTACCGGGGCTGCTAGCACTCCTAATAAAGGAATGTTTGAGTTAACTTTAAAGAGTTTGTCATGTTTGGAGAGCTGGGTCAGAACAATTTCTTACAGTTGTTCTGTCCCCGTCTCACACACGCACACAAACAGACAGCCAGGGGTTAAATAAAACTGGCAGACAACAAATTCTTTCGATAAAAGGATTGGCAGCAACCCAGTAGCTGCTTGCCAAGAATTTTACTCATAGAGGGAGGGGTTGTTCCTCCGACAGATAAACCCAAACAAGATACACACAGCTCAAGAATTGTCAAGTCCAGTCCGTATTAAATCCAAGGCAGATAACGTTGTTTCAAAGATACAATGTGACTCGCTAGTAGTTAGTTTTGTCCGTTACAGAGTCTGAATGGCCACCTCACCCCCTTTTATCCCCTGTGGGGTGTGGTCCAGTGACTCAGCTTAATCTCGGGCACACCTCCTTTTCTGCTGCGTGCGCTTGTCTCTCCGACGCTGGCGTGGATCCAGTCAAGACTTATCTCCGTCACTGTCCGACTGCGAGGAGATACCTGGCTCCTGGCCAATCTCTTCTCCTTTGGGAGACACCTGAGGCATTGCCAGAGAGGAGGGTCCTGGAGAGGGAGGCCTGGCCAACTCCTCTCCTTCATGTTCGGAGCCTTCTCCCTCCGATAAGTCAGCCTCGGGGGTCGGAGTCACAACAATAGTTTAGTATCAAAGCCATGGTGGCACAGTGGTCAGAGTGCAGTATTGCAGGCTAATTCTGCCAACTGCCAGCAGTTCGATCCTGACCGGCTCAAGGTTAACACAGTCTTCCATCCTTCCAAAGTCGGTAAATTGAAGACCCAGATTGTTGGAGAAAATATACCAATTCTGTAAACCGCTATAAAGCACTATAAAACCATATATAAGTCAAAGTGCTATTGCTATCAGAGTTCCTTAAAGTTCCTTGGTCATTTTAAGCTGTCTGGATTTCAGTTCCCAGAATTCCCCAGCCTCACCATTTCTCCTCCATTTCCCCTTCTCCTTCTTTTTTTGGCTACCACATATGTGCAAACAGGAAGGTTAATCACCATCAAAAGCATTGTCTGTTCTGACAATAGCAATGCCAGTGACCTCAGGCCTCAACCATTCATAAAATGGCCTCTAAGCATCTCCTATCCTTGGCTTATCTCCCTCTCAGGCTTAAACCAATTTAAGCCACTGTTAGAAACTTCCTAGCAGTGAGGACAATTAACCAATGGAACAGCTTGCCACCAGAAGTTTTTTTTTTTTTTTAAATTTGATTTATATGCCGCCCTTCTCCGGAGACTCAGGGCGGCTTACAATGCGTTAAGCAATAGCCTTCATTCTTTTGTATATTCATACAAAGTCAGCTTATTGCCCCCACAAACTGGGTCCTCATTTCACCTACCTTAGAAAGGATGGAAGGCTGAGTCAACCTTGAGCCTTGGAGAGATTCGAACCAGCAGAAATTGCAGGCAGCTGTGTTAATAACAGGGTGCACTAAACCACTGTACTATCAAGGCTCTTTTAGTTGTAGGTGCTTCATCACTGGAGGTTTTTAAGACTGTTTTGCGACCTTTTGACAAGCAAAGTCAGTGGGGAAGCCAGACTCGCCTAACAACCATGTTACTAACATAACAGTGATTCGCTTAACAAGCGTGGCAAGAAAGGTCGTAAAATGAGGCAAAATTCATGCAATGAATGTTTCACTTAGCAACAGAAATCTTAGGCTCCATTCGAATGGTCTAATTTGAGGAACTACCTACAGTCCATTTTAAATTCCCTTCTGTTGTATCTGATCTCGGGGATCGCCTCAAGCTGTCAACAAACCTGTCTAATGACCCTTGTTTTTGCGTTGTCGTCTTCCTTCTCAGCGTCTTGCCCAGTGTTGTGCAGTGGGAACGGACAGTACATGAAAGGACGCTGTTTATGTCACAGTGGGTGGAAAGGAGCCGAGTGCGACGTCCCCACCAATCAGTGCGTCGACGTCTCTTGCAACAGTCACGGGACGTGCATCATGGGAACCTGTATTTGCAACCCGGGCTACAAGGGAGAGAGTTGTGAGGAAGGTAATTTCCTTTAAGATTCCGTCGGTACTTTCCCCACAGCTGGATAAATTTCAGAATGCCGGACGTTTGTCCGATTTACTTGGTATGGTTGGTGCTGATGGGCGTTTTGGAGAGAGGATCTACCAAGCGGTGACCTCCTAGAGCAGTGTGTCTCAACCGTGACAACTTTAAGATGGGTAGATGACAACTCCCAGAATTCCCCAGCCAGTACGGTCATCGTTTCAGACCAAACAGAGGAACAGAAGGAGCGAAGGTGGTCGAAAAAGCAATTGAAGTAGGAGCAACCTCCGATTTCCTGCAGGCTTCCCCATTGAATTTGCTGATGGGAATCTGGCAGGAAGTGTCAGAAATCCTTCCTTCTTTCTTTCTTTCCTTCCTTCCTTCCTTCCTTCCTTCCTTCCTTCCTTCCTTCCTTCCTTCCTTCCTTCCTTCCTTTCCCGTATTCCTATTCTATCCTGTTCTGTTCTGTCCTGTATACTTCTTCTCTTCTCCTCTCCTTTCTTCCTCTCCTCTCCTTTCTTTCCCTCCTCTCCTCTCCTCCTTTCTTCCTCTCATCCCCTCTCCTCTCTTTTCTTTCTTTCTTCCTCTCCTCTCCTTTCTTCCTCTCCTCTCCTTTTTTCCTCTCCTTTCCTCTCTTCCTCTCCCCTCCTTTCTTCCTCTCCTCTCCTTTCTTTCTTCCTCTCCTCTCCTCTCTTCTTCTCCTTTCCTCTCCCCTCTTTTCTTTCTTCCTCTCCCCTCTTTTCTTTCTTCCTCTCCTCTCCTTTCTTCCTCTCCTCTCCTCTCTTTTCTTCCTCTCCTCTCCTCTCCTTTCTTTCTTCCTCTCCTTTCCTTTTTTCCTTTCCTCTCCCCTCTTTTCTTTCTTCCTCTCCCCTCTTTCTTCCTCTCCTTTCTTTCTTCCTCTCCTCTCTTCTTCCCCTTTCCTCTCCCCTCTTTTCTTTCTTCCTCTCCCCTCTTTCTTCCTCTCCTCTCTTCTCCTTTCCTCTCCTTTCTTCCTCTCCTCTCATTCCTTTCTCTCCTCTCCTTTCTTCCTCTCCTCTCATTCCTTTCTCTCCTCTCCTTTCTTCCTCTCCTCTCTTTTCTTTCTTCTTCTTCTCTCCTGTATACCTATTCTGTTCTGTTCTAATCTGTTCCATTTTCTATTCTGTCATAACCTATGTACCCTATACTACACTACACTTTCTTTTCCCCTTTTTTTCTTTTCCTTTCTTAGCTGAGGATGCCAGAGGCGATCCTGTGATTTTACGCCGCTCCACCATGTTGTTGCGATGCCTTCCTTTTACACCACTTCTGGCTGTGTAGTGTTGCTCCTGAAGCACCTGGCAACCCTTCCCCCCCCCACACACACACACCTTTTCCCTCTTCATCAAAATTATGGATGCCCCAATTACTCCAGTCCCCATTGTAACCAGCATTAGACGTAATCGATGAACTTAAGTGTGTCTAACCTTGTGTGGGATAGCAGCATTTTTCATTTATTTTATTTTTTTTAAGGGCATCCCACGAGACACGATAACACACATCAATCCTGCCGGCGTAGCCTCACCGAAGTTACACAAACACCCCCCCCCCCGAATACCGAGAGACCGAAGTAGATGAGATATGGATATGAATAATCAATCAATCCCATCTCTTTCCTTCTCAGCCAGCAGCTTTCGCCAAAGAGAAGCTTTTAAGGCAGCCTGAAATAGCTCCCTCATCTATCTGCCATTATTTCTCCTTTAGGATAAACCAACCAGGTTTTTCTTTTTTTAAGGTTATCTGAAAGCATTTTCTTTTCTTTTCTTTTTGCAGATGACTAGCCCAGAGTCCCTTGCAGTAAAATTAAAACCCATGGAATAGACAGGGGTGGGCTTCAAAAATTTTAGCAAGGGGTTCTCTCCTCAGTTGCTGGGTGTCGTGGCCATGGTGGGCGTGGCCTAGTCGACCACGGTGGGTTGGCGTTTTTGCCCTTCCCGGGCTCCGGAGGCTTTCCTTGAGTCTCCGGGAGGGTGAAAATGGCCTCCCCAGGCTCCAGAGGCCCTTAGGAGGCCGGAAACGGGCCTATTTCCGGCCTTCCCGAACTTCCAGTAGGCCCGTTTTTCGCCCTCCCTGAACCTCTGCACGCGCCCTGCACTTGCTTGCATCCAAAACGGGCCGCGTGGGGATTCCAGGGAGGGGAGGGGTGGGCGGGGCCAGCCCAGAGTGGGATTTGGGGGTTCTCCGAACTGCACAGAATCTTAGCTAGAGGTTCTCCCGAACCTCTGTGAAACCACAGCAGCCCAACCCTGGATAGAGTTGACATGAAGGATCCTTGGTGCTCTTTGAGCTTGGTGGTTTTCTTGGATGTCGTTTCATTTTCGGTCTCCTCGGCCTCCAGCAGCACTCTGCCGGCCGAATGGGGCCCGTTTTCGGCCAGCAGAGTGCTGCAGGAGAACTGGATTACTATTATGCGGCCTCAAGTATGTGAAAACAAGTAACATCCTATGTTAATACTACAGTTTAATGCCAGATTTTACATACTGTAGGTCCATTTAATCTACCATCAACCATCCACAATTGACAGCCATTTCTATTTACTATACTGGAAATTTACCTCTGCTGTTAGATCTTGTATTATCATCTTCTTTATGCCATTGTATTTTTATGATTAGCCGAATAATAAAAATACAGTGGTATAAATAGCTTTTCTGCCCGGAAAAGCAATTTACTATTAAACAATGGGGTATAAATTTAGAAATAAAAAGTTTAGTGGAGTATGAAGAATAAGTAATAAATGTTTGCCAGTGATATTCTGGTAGGAGAGATAGGAAAATGGTTATAGTAAAGAACTGTGGAAAGGAAGAAGAGAAGGGGGAAAAAATGCATCTTGAGCCTGTGTCAAACAGCCACCATGGCCACACCCACCCCAGTCACCCCCACCATGGCCACGCCCACCTCAGACACACACACACACACACACACACCGGCCCTCCAAGGTCAAACACAACCCTGAGGCAGCCCTCAATGAAATTGAGTTTGACACTCCTGTATTAGAGGCTGCATACCACTAATGGTATTGAAGGGATGCGGTGGCTCAGTGGCTAAGATGCTGAGCTTGTCGATCGAAAGGTCGGCAGTTCATCGGTTCGAATCCCTAGTGCCGCGTAACAGGTTGAGCTCCCGTTCCTTGTCCCAGCTTCTGCCAACCTAGCAGTTCAAAAACAGGTAAAAAATGCAAGTAGAAAAATAGGGACCACCTTTGGTGGGAAGGTAACAGCATTCCGTGTGCCTTTGGTGTTGAGTCATGCCGGCCACATGACCACGGAGACATCTTTGGACAGCGCTGGCTCTTCAGCTTTGAAACGGAGATGAGCACTACCCCCTAGAGTTGGGAACGACTAGCACATATGTGCAAAGGGAACCTTTAGCTTTACCGATTTATGGAAGTATTTTTCAACCCCATTTCATGAGGATTGGCGAAAAGTATGTTTTCTGCTGCATCATCTATCATTAGTTTTTTTTAAAAAAGGCACTTAGGATCCTGAACTTAATTACGATTCTTTCCTGGTTTTGCTATAATTTTATTTACATGTCTTATTTCTCGGTACGTCTCTTAAGGCTATATTGCTTGGTAAGTCTCTTGAGGCAATACAAGCCGAGTCGAGAGCTTTAAATAAATAGAAACCCAACTTTCATTGGCCGGCAGCCCAGTTTTTTTGAAAGAAAAGCAGGCAAAGAAGTAAAGCAAAGCTTTTCCACACAACTTGTTGACTGAAGTATCTTTCCCACTGTGCTTGAATCTTTTACACTAGGTGTAAGAGCTGTTCCCCTAAGAGGAAATGAATGCGAAAAGAGTGCATAAAGACCGCTGCACGGAACATTTATTCAAGTCTGCCTTTCTCTAAATCCTTCCGTAATGTTGATTTCAAAATATTTTACCAACGTTACGTTTTTTTTTTTCCTTTGGAGGAGGGACAGAGAATAAAGATTCCCATCTTTTTATTAATTCAGCATGTTTCCAAGTTTTATGGGGCAACTATTCATTTTCTGCAATATTAAGTTTTTAAAACTATTAATCGCGCTGTGAGTTTTCCCCTCCCTTGGCTCGTATTTGTAAAAACAAAACCTGAATGAGCCAGAAGTCTCTTTCTTGAAATTTTGAAGGCACTGTCTTTGTTGCACCCAAACCCTATCTTAATTGGCCAGCCAGTCAACAACTAAAAAGCCACACACAACAGGCATCGTGTAATTAGCACACACAGAACAACGCAAAACGCACACTCTGATGAGAGAGAAGTTCCCTGAAGATGGGCTTCCAAAAGCTCGGAAGACAAAAACCTTTGACCGACCCAAATTAGATCCTGCAACATTATCCTGGGATACGTATATCCGCCTTAATTCGTAAAAGTCTTAAAGTTGCAAATGTTGGACACCCCTGAGTTAGATCATACAATAGTGGCCAAAATTATGGAAACCTTTTGGGGAAAGTGTATTTTTGCGGTTTGATAGCTAATAAGATCACTTTTTTTTTTTTTTTTGGAGTTTCAAGATAATCCTATTCCACTGCTGGAATGGCCTGGGAATAGCCCAGATCTTAACCCAATGGAAAATCTATGGAGCCGACTAAAGAAACTGGTTAGTCAGAAGCGACCCAGCACTAAAACCCAGTTAATAGAAGCAATCATTCAATCTTGGTTTCACATTAGAACAGCTGCGGAACAAAAAGACTTGGTTCACTCCATGGGAAGACGTTGTAAGGCCGTCATTCATGCTAAAAGTTACCGAACTAAGTATTAACTGACATAGTGATCATTTTTGTATATCTCATTTTCTCTATGGTGATCATTTTTGTATATCTCGTTTTTTCTACGTGTTCCACTTTTCTTCTTTATACTGTCACTGCTATTCTAATAGCAAATCCTTCATAAAAGGTATTGCATTACATTCGTGATTAAATTATCTTTCCATTGATATATAATTGTATGGTACTACTCCAAAAAAAAAAAAGTGGTGTTATTAGCTAGTTTTAGAAAAAACACTTTTCCCAAAAGGTTTCCACAATTTTGGCCACGACTGTAGTTTTGGACAGATGCTGAAACCTGGTTCCCCTTTTTGCCCGCACGCAAATCACCAGCCATTATTTTGCACTCTCTTTGCGTAAAGACAAATTTATATATTGTCCAGTTCCGTTCTGTACTTCAGGGCCTACTTAAATTATTATCTGTTTTGGCTGTCCGAATAGTCTGGATTTTGTGATCAGGAATAAAAGCTTGCTGTGCCCACTCTCACCTTAGTTTTAGGAAGTTTAGTCATGTTCCTCCTGATTTGTCTTTTTTTTTTGCCCCTGAAATAAAAAGTGTTTTTGTTCCTGACATCCTTTCCATTGGCTTTTACCCATCCTTAGAGGTCTGTCTGATGCTGCAAATTTAGAGCCCCGTTCTTGGGTGATTCTTCAGCGCCATTCCCACAATGAATAAAAGCCACAAGATGTTTTAGGAGCCCCCATTCAATTTAGTTGGCTTGGCACTCATATATTCCCAGTGGATTGTGCCAACGGTCATAGCTTCTGCTGTTCGGCACCACCATCATCCATTCAGGGAAAGAAGTCCAAAAATTGGGGCTTTCAGGGCTGAGCCATGAAGCTCAGTAGCAGGATTTTGAAGTATATTATTCTCTTTGAAGAAAAAGGTGGAGAGAACCACAGAGAGTGGGAGGGAGGGAGGGAGGGAGAGACGAAAGTGTTTGCAACAAAGAGAAGAATGAGAAGGAGGGAAGGAAGGAAGAAGGAAGGAAGGAAGGAAGGAAGGAAGGAAGGAAGGAAGGAAGGAAAGAAAAAGGCAAGTAGTAAGTAGTTAGGAAAGAAAAGGAAGGAATGGAAAGGAAGGAAGGAAGGAAGAGGGGAGCAGAGAAGAGAACAGGGAAGAAAAGAAGGAAAAGAGAAGGAAGGTAGGAAGAGGAAAGAAAAAAGGAAAGGAAGGAAGGAAAGAAGGAAAGATAGAGAAAGAAAGAGGGAAAGAAGGAAGGAATAAAGGAAACAGAAAGGGAAGGAAGGAAAAAGAAGGAAAGAAAAAAAATGGAACAGGAAAGAAAGAAAAAAGAAAGAAAGAAAGAAAGAAAATAAGTTAGGAAAGGAAAAGAAGGAATAGGAAGGAAGGAAAAGGGAAGAGGGAAGGAAAGAAAGAGAGGGAAAGAAAGAAGGAAAGAAAGGGAAGGAATGAAAGAAAAAGAAGGAAAGAAAATGGAACAGGAGGGAAAGAAGGAAGGCAGGGGAAGGAAGGACGGGAAAAAAAGAAAGAAAAAAGATTGTTAGATGGATATAGATGGATGGATAGAGAGATAGATAGATAGATGATAGATAGATAGATAGAGCTAGATAGATGATAGAGATGATAGATAGATAGATAGATAGATAGATAGATAGATGATAGATAGATAGATAGATAGATAGATAGATAGATAGATAGATAGAAAGATAGATAGATAGATAGATAGATAGATAGATAGATAGATAGATAGATAGATGATGGATGGAGAGAGAGAGATCTCAGAACTCTTGCCAAGGTGCAGAGCGTCTAAGCAATCGGAGCCAGCAAGGGCAAGAATTAAAGCCGCCATTGTTGTACAGGCCGCCTCGTGAAAAGGCTCGTTTGGACATGAAAAATGGCCCTGGCTTTATGATGAATGGCGTGTCCTAACCTGCACACGCCTTCCTCTCCTCCGGCCCCGCGTTAACGCTGAGCTAGCAGAGCGTTCTGCCTTCTGTGATGGAGACCCCCTCACAACTCCCTTTCCCCCTCCGTGGGCCTTCTTCGGCGGGAATGATTAATTGCCTCACGGTAGCCCCTTGTCACTTATCCCGCAATCTTTGTTCTCCACGACTGAACCATCTGCTAAGCACTTCGGGGACCGGCAGTTCGCTTCCAACTCTTTTTCCCTCTTTGCTCCTTGATTTTGGGAGGGGGGGGAGGGAAAGGGGGGGGAAGCTGCCAGGCCTCTAAATGGATGCCCTCCCCGTTCACACGTTCATAGTGCCAGAGATTGATAAAGCCAGCCTCCTTGCCTTGCCGATGGTCCTAAGAGAGGGGAAGAGATAGTTGGCACATTAATGATACCTCTCCATGCCTCTCCGGAGAGCCTCAACGGCCCAGCTGCAGAAGGAAAGCAATAGCAACAGCACTTAGACTTATATTCCGCTTCGCAGTACTTTCCAGCCCTCTCTGAGCGGTTTAGAGAGTCAGCGTATTGCCCTCAACAATCTGGGTCTTCATTTTACCCACCTCGGAAGGATGGAAGGCTGAGTTAACCTTGAGCCGGTCAGGATCGAACTCCTGGCAGTGAGCTGAATTAGTTTGCAGTTCTGCATTCTAACTACTATGCAACCCCGGCTTGCTCCTTTCCCTGTCCTGTCCTGTCCTGTCCTGTCCTGTCCTGTCCTGTCCTTCCCCGCCTGCCATTCCTTTCTACCTTTACTTTCTTCCTTCATTTTTTCCCTTTTTTCCCGTCGTTCTTCTTTCCTTTCCTTTCCTTCCCTTCCCTTCTCTTCTCTTCCCTTCCCTTCCTTTCTACCTTTACTTTCTTCCTTCATTTTCCCCCCTTTTTCCCTTCCTCTTTCCTTTCCTTCCCTTCCCTTCTCTTCATTCCTTTCTACCTTTACTTTCTTCCTTCATTTTTTTTCCTGCAGTGATTCACTTGACAAATGTGGCAAGAAAAGTCGTAGATAGAGCAAACTCACTTAACAAATTTCTCACTTAACGACATGAACTTTTCCATTCAACTGTGGTCGTAAGTTGAGCACTGCCTGTATTTAATATCCTAGTATGATTTATGTTGATTGCTTATTTAGTATCCTATGGCTATTGCTGAGTGTTGTATCTTACGATTTATGACGAAGATCATAAATCATAAGATTTATGATTTTATGGTTATAATCATGATTTATCGCTTGTTGCTTGTATGTACACTGAGAGCTTATGCACCGGAGACAAATTCCTTGTGTGCCCAATCACACTTGGCCAATAAAGAATTCTGTTCTGTTCTGTTCTGTTCTGTTCTGTTCTGTTCTGTTCTGTTCTACTCTACTCTACTCTACTCTACTCTACTCTACTCTACTCTACTCTCTATTCTCTATTCTAAATTACAGAAACTTGGATGTACACTGAGAGCTTATGCACCGGAGACAAATTCCTTGTGTGCCCAATCACACTTGGCCAATAAAGAATTCTGTTCTGTTCTGTTCTGTTCTGTTCTGTTCTGTTCTACTCTACTCTACTCTACTCTACTCTACTCTACTCTACTCTCTATTCTCTATTCTAAATTACAGAAACTTGGATGTACACTGAGAGCTTATGCACCGGAGACCAATTCCTTGTGTGCCCAATCACACTTGGCCAATAAAGAATTCTGTTCTGTTCTGTTCTGTTCTGTTCTGCTCTGCTCTACTCTACTCTACTCTACTCTACTCTACTCTACTCTACTCTCTATTCTCTATTCTAAATTACAGAAACTTGGATGTACACTGAGAGCTTATGCACCGGAGAAAAATTCCTTGTGTGCCCAATCACACTTGGCCAATAAAGAATTCTAATTCATGTTTCTACGTTTTCTCTTCCTTGCTTTGCAGTGGACTGTATGGACCCCACCTGCTCAGGACGTGGCGTCTGTGTGAGAGGAGAATGCCACTGCTCCGTGGGCTGGGGAGGGGCCAACTGTGAGACCCCAAGAGCCACTTGTCTGGATCAGTGTTCGGGCCACGGAACTTATCTGTCTGAAACCAGTCTCTGCACTTGTGATCCCAACTGGACTGGGCACGACTGTTCCACAGGTAATTGCACCTATCAATTTACTTTCGTTGAACCTTTGCATGTCAATTTGGTTGTAGAGTGATAGTCTACGATCTTGTAGATCTCCCTGATCCTGAGTTCCCACAAGGTAGGTCTGTTGTGATCCACGTTTGGGATGAAATGGATATTTATTTATTTTATTTATTATTGCGATTTATATGCCGCCTTTCTCCCTAGGGACACAAGGCGGCTTACAAAATGACAAATTCCAATACAAATTACAATGAAATAATTAAAATCAACAACCCTATTAAAAACAGTTTAAAATTATGACAGTGTACCCCCAAACGGATCAGTTGAGTTGACGAAAGAGCCACGTCTTCAGCTCGCGACGGAAGGAAAGAAGGTCGGGGGCTATCCTGAGCTCGGTGGGCAATCCATTCCAGAGGGTGGGGGCTCCCACAGAGAACGCCTTCCTCCTGGGGGCCGTCAGCCGACATTGTTTGGCCGATGGCACCCTGAGGAGGCCGACTCTGTGAGAGCGCACAGGACGGTGGGAGAGCGGCTGGAGATGTCCTGCAAGTATCCCGGGCCTAAGCCATGAAGGGCTTTATAGGTGAGCACCAGCACCTTGAAATGTATCCGGAGCGCCACCGACAGCCAGTGCAGCTCACGCAGGAGAGGTGTTACACGGGAGTATCTAGACGCCCCTGTAACTACCCACGCGGCTGCGTTCTGGACTAGCTGGAGCCTCCGGACGCATCCCAAGGGCAGCCCCATGTAGAGGGTGTTACAGTAGTCCAACCTAGAGGTAATGAGGGCATGAGTGACCGTGGCGAGGGCATTCCGGTCTAGAAAAGGGCGCAACTGGCGCACAAGACGCACTTGTGCGAAGGCCCCCCTGGTTACGGCCGTCAGATGGTCCTCTAAGGACAGCCGAGAATCCAGGAGGACACCCAAGTTGCGGATATGAATTGCAAGTGGCTGTTTTCTTAAATTTTGTCTAGTGGGTGGCAGTGGCTGCCATACAGTACTGCAGGCAAGCTCTGTCCACTGCCAGGGGTTTGATCCCGATCAGATCAAAGTTGACTCACTAACCCAGAGGTGTCAAACTCGATTTCATTGAGGGCCACATCAGGGTTGTGTTTGACCTCAGGGAGCCAAGGTGGCCATGGCCAGCTTCATGTCACTGGTGTTGGGGGGTGTCTGTGGCCCGAGTGCTCTGCCAGTGAAAACAGGCTCCTGAGCTCCGTTTTCGGCTGCAATGGCCTCCTGCAACCCTCCGCTAGCATGTGGCCCTCCTGAGCTCCGTTTTCGGCCACGACAGCCTCCTGCAGCCCTCTGCCGGTGAAAACGGAGCCCCCCCCCAGCTCCATTTTTGCTGGCAGAGGGCTACAGGAAGCTGTCGTGGCCGAAAATGGAGCTCAGGAGGCCCGCGCACGGTCACCATGAGCTCCGTTTTCGCTAGCAGAGGCACCACAGGCCACACTTTCACTGTTTCCAGGACAGCCCTATCTGTTTTGTCCCTGTCCCCACACACACACAAACAGCCAGCCGGGGGTTAAAGAATTACTTGGCACACACAAGGTTCGTTATCAGGAACTTGGCAGCAATACGATAACCGTCTGCCAAGTGCTTTACTACAAGAAGAGGGAGTGTTCCTCCACCAGATAATCACCAACGAATACACACAGTTTTCAAAACAGTCCAGCTCAAACATGAAACCTTCAGCAGATTCAGGCGTTGTACAAAGTGACTAGCCAGAAGTTAGCTTTGTCCGTCACAGAGTCTAAATGGCCACCACACTCTCTTATATAGCCTGTGGGGTGTGGTCCAATGACTCAGCTTACTCCCTGGCACGCCTCCTCATCTGCTGTAAACGTTTATCTCGCCTTCGTTGGCGTGGATCCAGGAACGACTTATCACCCACATCGCTGTCATCGGAGACACCTGGCTCCTGGTCAATCTCCTCTCCCTCGGCAGGCACCTGAGGCATTGCCAGAGAGGAGGGGCCTGGAGAGGGAGGCCTGGCCGGCTCCTCTCCTTCATGTTCGGAGCCTTCTTCCTCCGATAAGATGGGCTCGGGGATCGGAGCCACAACACTATCGGCCAGATCTAAACACCCCATGGGCCAGATCTGGCCTGTGAGCCTTGAGTTTGACACAGTGATGAAATCCAAATTTTTTTACTACTGGTTCTGTGGGCGTGGCTTGGTGGCTTGGTGGGCGTGGCAGGGGAAGGATACTGCAAAATCTCCATTCCCACCTAACTCTGGGGCCAGCCAGAAGTGGTATTTGCCGGTTCTCCGAACTACTCAAAATTTCCACTACCGGTTCTCCAGAGCCTGTCAGAACCTGCTGGATTTCACCCCTGGTTTGACACCCCTGGACTAACCCTTCTGGAGGACAGAAGGAAAAGGGAGGACACGTTTGAAACCTTTAAACATATGAAGGATGTGAATAGGGTTCTAGAAGGCAATATTTTCAACATGAAGCCAAAATCAAGAAGACGGGGCCATAACCTCAAACCGACAGGAGGGACATTCAAAAGTCACGTCAGAAAATATTCCTTCACAGGAAGAGTAAGGTGGAAGTTCGGAACCAACTTCCAGCGGAGGTAGTGGCTCAGTCATCCGTACAAGTAGTCCTCAATTTACAACGTTCTGTTTAGTGACCGTTCGAAGTTCCAGTGGCACCGAAAGAAGCACCTTATGACCATTTTTTCACAACAACCGTTGTAGCATCCCCAGGGTCCCGTCATCAAAATTCAGACGCTTGGCAACGGGTTCCTATTTATGACGGTTGCAGCGTCCCGGGGTTATGCAATCGTCCTTTGCGACCTCCCGACAAGCAAAGTCAACAGGGAAGGCAGGTTCACTTCACAGCCAGGTTACTAACTGCTGTGATTCATTTCACATCCATGGCAAGAAAAGTTGTAAAGTGGGGGCAAAACTCACTTAAGAACTGTCCGGCTTAGCAACCGAAATTGGTTTGCTTGGGATAAACACACGTCCATCATCCAACAAAAATTAAAATGATAAAAAAAAAACTCGATAGACCACTAGGTCTTTTTCTTCTGTCACCTTTTGTTGTGGCCCATCGTCCGCCGGCCCCTCCATCAACCGAATCAGAGGAGGAGGAGGGGGTGTGGGAGTCAGGGTCAGCATCAAGGTAACCTGAGAGCTCCGAGGGGGAAGAGGGAATGGAGCTGGCAGAGAGAGAGAGAGAGAGAGAGAGAGAGAGAGAGAGAGAGAGAGAGAGAGAGAGAGAGAGAGAGAGAGAGAGAGAGAGAGAGAGAGAGAGAGAGAGAGAGAGAGAGAGAGAGAGAGAGAGAAGCGGAGCCTGGGCCATCCGTCACCTCAGATGGAGAGTCAACGGCCCCCAGGCCTGGAGGTGGCTGATGAGGAAGAGGAGGAACAGCTGGGTCCTGTGCCTGACGCACGGATGCACAGAAGGCAGAGGAGAGGAGAGCAGTGGAAATCTATGGGCCGGTTCTTGGGACGGAAGATCCACTGCTGCTAGCGAAGCCCCACCCTAGCTCTGGGGATAAAAGGTAGGGGGCGCAGATGTATAGATGTGGCAGACAACTATTCATCTTCCGACCAGCCGGACTTGTTATCCTGCTGTGAGAGAGAGAAACTGCTTGCCAGGGCTGCTGGAGCTCCTCATAAAGGAATCATTGAGTTAACTTCAGAGGGTTTGTCGTGTTTGAGAACCAGGTCAGAACAGAAAGAAAGAAAAAGAAAGAATAAGAAAGAAAGAAAGAAAGAAAGAAAGAAAGAAAGAAAGAAAGAAAGAAAGAAAGAAAGAAAGAAAGAAAGAAAGAAAGAAAGAAAGAAAGAGTGAATGAATGAATGAATGAATGAATGAATGGGTTGTGACCTGTCGGCCACCAGCCCTTCCAGCAGCTGAAACAGATGAGGAAGAGGAGGCATGGGAGTCAGGATCAGCATCAAGGCAACCTGAGAGCTCCAAGGGGGAAGGGGTTAGGGTTAGGGTTAGGGTTAGGGTTAGGGTTACGGCAGAGAGAGAGAGAGAGAGAGAGAGAGAGAGAGAGAGAGAGAGAGAGAGAGGCGGAGCCCGGGCCACCCATCAGCCCTCAGATGGAGAGTCAACAGCCCCCAGGTCTGGAGGTGGCTGATGAGGAAGAGGAAGAACAGCTGGGTCCAGTGCCTGACGCGAGGATGCGCAGAAGGAAGAGGAGAGGAGAGCAGTGGAAATCTATGAGCCGGTCCTTGGGACGGAAGAGCAACTGCTACTAGCGAAGCCCCACCCTAGCTCTGGGGATAAAAGGCAGGGGGCGGAGATGAATAGATGTGGCAGACAATTACTCGTCTTCCGGCCAGACGGCCTTGTTAGTCTGCCGTGAGATTGAAACTTTTTGCCGGGGCTGCTGGCGCTCCTAATAAAGGAATATTTTGAGTTCACTTCAGAGGGTTTGTCGTGTTCGAGGAGCTCAGGACACCTTTGTATGTTTTTACGGAGGCTAAAAAGAAGCTTTTTTTTTAAAAAAAAAAATCCCAAACAACAAAGCAACCAACTCGTTTCTTATGGCGGCAAGAAACGTTATTCAAGCGCTCGTTCAGGTTTGACCCGAAGGCGAATTTACCTTTTTAGTGAAATAGCGCACAAATTCATCTTTCGGAGTTTGAAGTTGACTTGGAGAAATGAGGGAGAGTTTACCAATCACCTTAGCGGAGGCTTTTGGCCAGGAGGCACAAAACAATAATAATGTTAACCTCAGAAGTAGCTCCATGAAGGATGAAGGATGAAGAGCACAAGGGTTGGGTGTAATTGTGTGTGGCTCGCGAAAAGCGAGCAGGGATGTCGGTGATTGTTGCAAATGCAGAGCGGGGAAAAGGCGATGTTTTGATTTGTGACCTCGGGTAGGCTAGGGCAGGGGTGAAATCCAGCAGGTTCTCGCGAACCGGTAGCGGAAATTTTAAGTAGTTCGAAGAACTGGCAAACACCACCTCTGGCTGGCCCCAAAATGGGGATTTTGCAGTATCCTTCTCCTGGAGTGGGGTGGGTGGGAATGGAGATTTTGCAGTATCCTTTTCCCTGCCACGCCCACCAAGCCACACCACACCATGCCCACCAAGCCACGTTCACAGAACCGGTAGTAAAATAATTTGGATTTCACCACTGGGTTAGGGGTAATTTGTCATACACGGGAGTGAAGAAATAGTGTGCGCATTAATTTACAAGGAAGGACCAGCCTCCAGAGAAATTGTCTGCATTCAAAAATAACATCCACTCACAATTATAGGCATGGAGTTTAGGATGCTAATTTTCGCACTGTGCGAAAAATATTAATCATCCTGTAAGAACAATTACAGGAACCGGGCATGGCTAGTCTAGTGAAGAGAAGGACCAGGGGAGACATGAGAGCATCTTCCAATATTTGAGGGGCTGCCACAGAGAGGAGGGGATCAAGCTATTTTCCAAAGCACCCAAAGGTCAGACAAGGAATAATGGATGGAAACTGAACAAGGAGAGATTCAACCTGGAAATAAGGAGAAATTGTCTTAACAGTGAGAACGATCAACCCATGAAACAGAAGTTGCCTTCAGAAGTTCATCACTGGAGGCTTTCAAGAAGAGACTGGACTGCCATCTGACAGAGATGGTGTAGGGTCTCCTGCTTGGATGGGGGGTTGGACTAGATGACCTACAAGGTCCCTTCCAACTCTGTTTATCTGTATCCCTCTTCAACCTCTCGCAAAGCTTTAAAATAAAGTTGTAAGGTTGAGCTGAGGTATTTTGTCCCCTTTAAAATCCACCATGATGACAAAGAATAGCAGCATTCGGGAACAAAAAGATAAGAGCATCTGAAAGTTTTCTGGAAATCACAGGTAGTTCTTGATTTACGGCCGTAGTAACCGAATCGTAATCATAACTTTGAATCTGGGTGGTTAAATACAGGAAGTCCCTGACTTAACGTCCACAATTAGGGCTAGAATTTCCATTGCAGTTGTTAAGTAAGACGTAGCTGATTTTATGACTTCTTTGCAATGGTTGTTAAGTGAATCACATATTTATGACGGTTGCAGTGTCCCGAGGTCATGTGATCACTGATTTCATTCTCCAACACCCCCTCCAGGCCTTTCAGCATCCTCCCCAAAATTAGGAAGGCCAATGTCTCCATGAACCTTACAGTTTCATGACTTAAAAGAGAAGTGACCACCAGACTGGATTGAATCACTGTATTAGGACTCCTTCAGTGACAAATCGACAACAGTTTTTGTCTGTCCATCTATCTATGAAGTCAAGAGCCATGGAATCCTTCCTTCCTTCCTGCCTCCCTCCCTTCCTTCCTCTCATCCACCTATCCACCTACTCATCTCTCTCTCTCTCTCATCATCCATCTTTCCCCGTCTGTCCATCTGTTTGTCTCTCTGTCTGTCTGTCTCTCTCTCTCTCTCTCTCTCTCCATTCCTATCTATTTATCAACTACAGTATATCCATCCCTATCCATCCATCTATCTATCTATCTATCTATGATATTTTTGTAATCAGGGTTTTTCCTATGTTAATAAAAGATGTTAAATGGCCATGGTGGGATGAAATCTCTAATCATCGCTTTCAGGCCTGTCAGACATTTTATGTTGTTTCTTCTGAGACTTATGGGAGACTGGGATAGCACTATTTCGGTTTTTTTGAACCTCTTCAGCCAGACACACCCATATTTTATGACTCCTCCCTGTAGAGGTCAAATATTTATTCCTTTTAATTCATAGGTATAAATGTGTGATATTTTTGTAATCAGGGTTTTTCCTATATTAATAAAATGTCTGACAGGCCTGAAAGCGATGATTAGAGATTTCATCCCACCATGGCCATTTAACATCTTTTATTAACATAGGAAAAACCCTGATTACAAAAATATCACACATTTATACCTATCTATCTATCTATCTATCTATCTATCTATCTATCTATCTATCTATCTATCTATCATCTATCATCTGTATCCATCCCTATCCATCCATCTATCTATAATCTATCTATCTATCATCTATATCCATCCCTATCCATCTATCATCTATCCATCCAGCCATCTATCATCTATCTATCTATCTATCTATCTATCTATCTATCTATCTATCTATCTATCTATCTATCTATCTATCTAATCTATCTATCTATCATCTATATCCATCCCTATCCTTATCCCTCTCTCCCTCCCTCCCTCCTTCCCTCCATCCATCCATCTATATTTATCCATCCATCCAGTGATGGGATTTAGCCAGTTCGCACCACTTCAGGAGAACCGGTTGTTAACTTTCTGAGCAGTTTGGCAAACTGGTTGTTGGAAGAAATCATTAGGGCAGAGAACCAGTTGTTAAATTATTTGAATCTCACCACTGCATCCATCCATCCATCCATTTATCATCTATCAATCATTTATATTATCTATCTATCTGTTCCTTCTGGCTGACATTATTTGTAGGGGTTTATTGTTGGATCTTATAACTCTTCTATATGACAAACCAACCAGAATCATTTGGAGTTGTGGGGAGGAGGGGATTAGAAATTTGAAAGACAAATAAAGAAATATGTACATCAATAAAACAGGTAAATCTTCTCTGTCCTTCCTAAAATGCTTCAGCATTATAGAATGGGTGTTTTTGTTTTTTCCTGAATAGAACAAAAACTCAGGAAAGAAGGAAGGGAGGAGAGTGAGAGGAAGGAAGGAAGGAAGGAAGGAAGGAAGGAAAGTGTGAGAGTACATGAAAGGAAGGAAGGAAAAGTATTAAGGAAGGAAAGGGAAGAGTGAGAGTAAATAAAAGGAAGGAAGGAAGGAAAGAGTGAGAGTACATGAAAGGAAGGAAGGAAAAGTAGGAAGGAAGGGAAGGGAAGAGTGAGAGTAAATAAAAGGAAGGAAGGAAGGAAAGTGTGAGAGTACATGAAAGGAAGGAAGGAAAAGTAGGAAGGACAGAAAGGGAAGAGTGAGAGTAAATAAAAGGAAGGAAGGAAGGAAAGTGTGAGAGTACATGAAAGGAAGGAAGGAAAAGTAGGAAGGAAGGGAAGAGTGAGAGTAAATAAAAGGAAGGAAGGAAAGAGTGAGAGTACATGAAAAGAAGGAAGGAAAAGTAGGGAGGAAGGAAAGGGAAGAGTGAGAGTAAATAAAAGGAAGGAAGGAAGGAAAGTGTGAGAGTACATGAAAGGAAGGAAGGAAAAGTAGGAAGGACAGAAAGGGAAGAGTGAGAGTAAATAAAAGGAAGGAAGGAAGGAAAGTGTGAGAGTACATGAAAGGAAGGAAGGAAAAGTATTAAGGAAGGAAAGGGAAGAGTGAGAGTAAATAAAAGGAAGGAAGGAAAGAGTGAGAGTACATGAAAAGAAGGAAGGAAAAGTAGGGAGGAAGGAAAGGGAAGAGTGAGATTAAATAAAAGGAAGGAAGGAAGGAAAGTGTGAGAGTACATGAAAGGAAGGAAGGAAAAGTAGGGAAGAAGGAAAGGGAAGAGTGAGAGTAAATAAAAGGAAGGAAAGAAAGAAAGTGTGAGAGTACATGAAAGGAAGGAAGGAAAAGTAGGAAGGAAGGGAAGGGAAGAGTGAGAGCAAATAAAAGGAAGGAAGGAAAGAGTGAGAGTACATGAAAGGAAGGAAGGGAAAGTAGGAAGGAAGGAAAGGGAAGAGTGAGAGTAAATAAAAGGAAGGAAGGAAGGAAAGTGTGAGAGTACATGAAAGGAAGGAAGGAAAAGTAGGAAGGACAGAAAGGGAAGAGTGAGAGTAAATGAAAAAAAGGAAGGAAAATTAGGAAGGGCGGAAAGGGAAGAAAGAAAGAAAGAAAGGGAAGAGTGAGAGTAATTGGAGGAAGGAAGGAAGGAAGGAAGGAAGGAAGGAAGGAAGGAAGGAAGGAAGGAAGGAAGGAAGGAAAGAAGGATTCCATGGTTCTTGAATTGGTAGGCAGGTAGATGGACAGACAGAAACTATTGTGGATTTCCCAGTCACCATTTCTGCAGCTGGTGCAATTTGACTTCAGCTTTCTCAGAGGCAGGCAGTACTCTCGGAGGCCTGTGCCCTGCGTGTATCCTAGAGAGAACACCGCATTTCAAAGCTCTCCCAAACATTTCGGAGGCCAAATAAAGCCTCTTTTGTGAACAGTTCACAATGCAGCCCACAAAGAGGAAAAGCAACGTTCCCAAACGCCCCCAGATCTGTAACCAAGAGCGATATAACCCACCGCAAATAGACTTTGCCGGCGACACTTAACTTTATTTTTCAGGCGATTTAAGCGGCCGGTTGTGGTTTTTTTTTTTGTTCTTTTTTTTTTTTACACTCAACTAGTTTTTAATTAAAAAGTGACTTTTGTTCCTTTAACTCTGAAAGAGCCCTTTTGGATTCAGCCGGGTCGGCCAAAGCCACGGGGGTGTATTTGTGTGTGTCTGTGTGTGATCGTATTAGAAAGTTTTACAAAGGAGTTTCAAGCACCAATGGATCCCACCAAACCATGTCCATCTCCTTTTTCCCCTCTCCTTTGTAATCTGCTTATTAGATTCTTAATGTCAAAAGGGATTTAGTCTCGGGAGCCACGAGAATCCCTTTCATTTCCCCCCCATCAGGATAAGTTAGTG
Organism: Pantherophis guttatus; assembly: GCF_059756535.1. Classification (NCBI taxonomy): domain Eukaryota; kingdom Metazoa; phylum Chordata; class Lepidosauria; order Squamata; family Colubridae; genus Pantherophis; species Pantherophis guttatus. Next base: position 5,589,021 of record NC_142067.1, on the reverse strand, counting down.
GAGTGTGGCTTGCTTATTTTATTTTATTTTATATATATATGTAACAATGACCTTCTGGTCATCTCTTTCACCCCGATCCCTTTTCTTTTTTTTTATTATTTTAATTTGATTTATATGCCGCCCTTCTCCGGAGACTCAGGGCGGCTTACAATGCATTAAGCAATAGCCTTCATACTTTTGTATATTTATACAAAGTCAGCTTATTGCCCCCACAATCTGGGTCCTCATTTCACCTACCTTAGAAAGGATGGAAGGCTGAGTCAACCTTGAGCCTGGTGAGATTCGAACTTGCAGTAATTGCAGGCAGCTGTGTTAATAACAGGGTGCTTTAGACCACTGTACTACCAAGGCCCTACTTTTCTACCCCACTGCCCCTCCACCTGATCCCCTGTTCCTTTTTTTTTTTTATCCTTTTTTTTTTTTAATGTTCTCCTCCTGCAGAGATCTGCGCGGCCGACTGTGGGGTCCACGGCACCTGCGTTGGGGGAGCCTGCCGCTGCGAAGAGGGCTGGATGGGGGCGGCTTGCGACCAGCGAGCGTGTCACCCGCGCTGCAACGAACACGGGACCTGTCGGGACGGCAAGTGTGAATGCAGCCCCGGCTGGAACGGAGAACATTGCACCATCGGTAAGGGGAAAAGTTTGGCAAGAAAGCGTAGTTGGGAAAGAGACCGCCGGCGGGTGGAGAGTGTATGGTGGACAGAGCATGTTTAACGGAATCGGTTGGGCATTAATGAAGCATGCGTGCATCCTTTTTTTCTTTTTACATTCTTGGGTTGTTGTTCACGTATCCCCGACTCACACATTTCCTTGCCGTGATTCTTCCCCTCGGCTTCACGGGCCCTCCAATGTCGTTTCATTTGGCCAGGCCAGGCCAGCCCACCTCAGCGATGGAGAAATGCAGGTCAAGGCTGCAAGAGGTTGTTGGAGGACCGACGCAGTAAAATAGCAATAGTAGTTAGACTTATTATGCCGCTTCACGGTGCTTTACGGCCTTTACAGAGTCAGTATTTTGCCCCCAACAATTTGGCTCCTCATTTTATCCACCTCGGAAGGATAGAAGGCTGAGTCAAACTGGAGCCGGTCAAGATCGAACTCCTGGCAGTGGGCAGAGTCAGTCTGCAATGCTGGATTCTAACCACTGCGCCACCATGACAGAAAGGAAGGAAGGAAGGAAGGAAGGAAGGAAGGAAGGAAGGAAGGAAGGAGGGAGAGAAGGAGGAAGGAAAAAAGAAAGAAAGAGGGAGGGAGGAAGAAAGGAAGGAAGGAAATAAATAGCAATACCACTTAGACTTATATACAGCTTCACAGTGCTTTCCAGCCCTCTCTAAGGGGTTTACAGAGTCAGCATTTTGCCCCCAACAATTTAGCTCCTCATTTTACGCACCTTGGAAGGATGGAAGGCTGAGTCAAACTGGAGCTGGTCAAGATCGAACTCCTGGCAGTGGGCAGAGTCACTTTGCAATGCTGGATTCTAACCACTGCACCACCATGACAGAAAGGAAGGAAGGAAGGAAGGAAGGAAGGAAGGAAGGAAGGAAGGAAGGAAGGAAGGAAGGGGAAGGAGGGAGAGAAGGAGGAAGGAAAAAAGAAAGAGGGAGAGAGGAAGAAAGGAAGGGAATAAATAGCAATACCACTTAGACTTATATACCGCTTCACAGTGCTTTCCAGCCCTCTCTAAGCGGTTTACAGAGTCAGCATTTTGGCCCCAACAATTTGGCTCCTCATTTTACGCACCTCGGAAGGATGGAAGGCTGAGTCAAACTGGAGCCGGTCAAGATCGAACTCCTGGCAGTGGGCAGAGTCAGTCTGCAATGCTGGATTCTAACCACTGCGCCACCATGACAGAAAGGAAGGAAGGAAGGGGAAGGAAGGAGAGAAGGAGGAAGGAAAAAAGAAAGAAAGAGGGAGGGAGGAAGGAAGGAGAAGGAAGGAAGGATGGAAAGGAAGGAAGGAAGGAAAGAAGGATAAAAGGAAGGAAGGAAGGATAAAAGGAAGGAAGGAAGGAAGATGGAAGGATAGAAGGAAGGAAGATGGCACAGTGGTTAGAACTCCTGCCAGGAGTTCGATCCTGATTGGCTCAAGATTGATTCAGCCTTCCATCCTTCCGAAGTGTGTATAATGAGGACCCAGATTGTTGGGGGCAAGAGGCTGACTCTGTAAACCGCTTAGAGAGGGGCTGCAAAGCACTGTGAAGCGGTATATAAGTCTAAGTGCTATTGCTATTTATTTCCTTCCTTCCTTCCTTCCTTCCTTCCTTCCTTCCTTCCTTCCTTCCTTCCTTCCTTCCTTCCTTCCTTCCTTCCTTCCCAATCGCACTTAGACTTATATACCGCTTCACAGTGCTTTCCAGCCCTCTCTAAGCAGTTTACAGAGTCAGCCTCTTGCCCCCCAACAATCTGGGTCCTCATTTGACCCACCTCGGAAGGATGGAAGGCTGAGTCAACCTTGAGCCTGGTGAGAATCAAACTGCCAAACTACTGGCAGTCAGCAGAAGTAGCCTGCAAGTACTGCACTCTAGCCACTGCACCACCACGGCTCTAGGTGGTACAGTCAACTTACAACTAATTCGTTTAGAGACCATTCGAACGGCACTGGAAAAAGTGACTTATGATCGGTTTTCACGCTGGTTGTGCTTGTAAGTCGAGGATTACCGGTAACAACCATGAACCAATGATGATCGCTCATTTGGATGACAGGATAGCAGTGGTCCAATATCTCCGGGGCTGCCCCAAAGAAGAGGGGGCCAATCTACTCTCCAAAGCACCTGAGGGCAGGACAAGAAGCAATGGGTGGAAACTAATCAAGGAGAGAAGCAACCTAGAACTAAGGAGAAATTTCCTGACAGTGAGAACAATTAACCAGTGGAACAGCTTACCACCAGAAGTTGTGAATGCTCCAACACTGGAAGTTTTTAAGAAGATGTTGGATAACCATTTGTCTAAAGTGGTGTAGGGTTTCTTGCCTAAGCAGGGGGTTGGACTAGAAGACCTCCAAGGCCCCTTCCAACTCTGTTCTTCTATTCTATTCTATTCTATTCTATTCTATTCTATTCTATTCTATTCTATTCTATTCTATTCTATTCTATTCTATTCTATTCTAAAGTTATGGTGCCACTGAACAAAAGAGACTTATGGCCATTTTTCATGCTTCGTGACCATTGCAGCATCCCCATAGTCACATGATCAAAATCCAGACACTTAGCAACTGGCACGTATTTATGAAGGTTACAGTGTCCTAGAGTCATAGGATCACCTTTTGCGACCTTCAGACAAGCAGAATCAATGGAGAAACCAAATACACTACAGGTAGTCCTCGACTTACGACAGTTTGTTTAGTGACCGTTCAAAGTTACGACGGCACTGGGGAAAAAGAGCGGTTTATGTCCTTTTCCCCCACACACACACACTTACAACATCCTCATGATCACCTGATCAAAATTCGGATGCTCGGCACCTGGTTCACATTTATGACGGTCGCAGTGTCCTGGAGTCACGTGATCCCCTTTTGCGACCTTCTGAGCAGCCAAATCGCTGGGGAAGTTGGGTTCGTTTAACGACTGTGTTAGTGACTTCACAAACTGCGGTAGCAAGGAAAAGGTCGTAAAATGGGGCGAAACGCGCTTCACAAATATCTCGCTTGGCAACGAACCTTGGGGTCTCAATTGGCGTCATAAGTCAAGGACCAGCTGTAAGGCTTTCCAGTCTCAGAACGTTTAGCCGAAATAGATCCGTGTTCACAGAAGAGAAGATTCCAGTTTTCTTAGTTTTGAGACACAGTGGTCTTCCTGAGAGCTTTTGTTTCTGAATCTTCCATAGGAGACAAAAGGCTATTTAAGATTAAGACATTCCTTTGGAATATTATAACCTAGAACCATGATGGCGAACCTGTGGCACGCGTGCCACAGGTGGCACACAGAGCCATATCTGTGGGCACATTAGCATTGCCCTAGCTCAGCTCCAGTGCGCATGCGTGCTCCAGCCAGCTGATTTTTGGGCTTTCTGGGCCCACTGGAAGTCGGGAAACGAGCCGCTTCAGCCTCCGATGGGCCTCCAGGTGGGTGGGGAAGGCTGTTTTCACCCTCCCCAGGCTCCAAGAAAGCCTCTGGAGCCTGGGGAGGGCGAAAAAATGGGCTTACCGGGCCCACCGGGCCATTACGTGCCAAAAGCAGGGGGAGCGCAGGGGGGGTTGTGTGCGGGGGGTTTTACATTGAATTATGGGTGCAACACCCCCCGCGCTCCCCCCCACTTTTGGCATGCGACGGCAAAAAGGTTAGCCATCACTGATCTAGAATCTTCCCCTACTCCGTTAAAAAAAAGAGAAACCTTACTTAAGACTTTTTTTAAATATAAAATCCAATGGTGGGATTCAGCCGGTTCGAGCCGGTTCGGGCGAACCAGTAGTTAAATTGCTGGCTGGCCCCACCCAGCCCCTTCCACATGCCCCATTTTGGCTCCCAGGTAAGTGCAGGGAGGCCTAGGCCCAAAACAGGGTGCGAGGGTTGGTGCCCCCCTCCCCTCCCCCCCCCGCAGCTCATTTTCGCTCCCAGGAGGCTTCAGGGAGGCCTACTAGGCCCAAAACGGGGCACGGAGGGCATTGCTTCCCCCCCATGGCCCGTTTTTGCTCCCAGTGGGGTGCAGGAGGCCGAATGCTGCCTGTCACACCCCCTGGCCACGCCCACCATGGCCACGCCCACCCAGCCGGTCATTAGGGCAGAGAACCGGTTGTTAAATTATTTGAATCCCATCACTGATTAAATCTTTGGAAAGGCCCTTTCATTTTTTATTATAGACAACATGGATTCCTCAACCTTCTGAGTTGGATTACACAGTTGTGGATATATACCAAATACACCTTGTCTGTGGTCATCGGCCAATATCTTTTGGGTTGAATTCTGGTGTACTCACCCGTTGCAATGCAGTAAATCCTTTTTATTAGTTAGCTATGCTGACGTTACCAGTCCAGGCTCATTATAAACTGAAGCTCTATAAATGGGCACCTCCAGCCGCATTTTTAATTTTATGCTTTATAGACCAAATAGCCTCCAGCTAGGGAGTATAAAATGCACTTCTTTTTAAATCTATTGGAATCGCAATGGGGTGGAGAGGTTGGTGTAACTTGCTGATAGAGGTCAGTGAAAGACCTAAGAGCTGTTACTCACACAACGCTAAGCTTGGTTAGATTTGACTTGAATTCACCTGGGTCAGATCGTAGCCTGCCGTGTTCATTTAGTTTATCATTTCACCAGCGGTGCGAACACTGAACGTGGGTTAGTATCAAAAGATCAGGTCCACACGTGAAGGTCCGATTAAATTGATTTATTGCTAAACAGCCCACGCAGAGGGATCTTCTCGGCTAACTTCTCAACTAACAGGGGCTGCTGCAAAGAAGAGGGAGTCAAGCTATTCTCCAAAGCACCTGAAGGCAGGACAAGAAGCAACGGGTGGAAACTAATCAAGGAGAGAAGCAACCTAGAACTAAGGAGAAATTTCCAGACAGTTACGACAATGAGTCAGTGGAACAACTTGCCTCCAGAAGTTGTGAATTCTCCAACACTGGAAGGTTTTAAGAAGAGATTGGACAGCCATTTGTCTGAAATGGTATAGGGTTTCCTGCCTCAGAGGGGCAGGAACTAGAAGACCTCCAAGGTCCCTTCCAACTCTGTTATTCTACTCTACTCTACTCTACTCTACTCTACTCTACTCTACTCTACTCTACTCTACTCTATTCTATTCCCTCTTTATTCTATTCTATTCTATTCTATTCTATTCTATTCTACTCTACTCTATTCTCCTATTCTATTCTATTCCCTATTTATTCTACTCTACTCTACTCTACTCTACTGTCCTATTCTATTCTATTCTATTCCCTCTTTATTCTATTCTACTCTACTCTATTCTCCTATTCTATTCTATTCCCTCTTTATTCTACTCTACTCTACTCTACTCTACTCTACTCTACTCTACTCTACTCTGTTCTATTCTATTCTATTCTATTCTATTCTATTCTATTCTATTCTATTCTATTCTATTCTATTCTAACAGTTAGTACCTGCTTGGAGTTTGTTAAGGGTCAGTACCACTCAAGTTGTCCACTTGTAGCTACCTAGCGATTCTAAGATGATCAAGAAACTTCTAGAGTGGGAGAAATCAGCAATCCGTTGCGCTTCCTTTAGCATCTTTTTGTTCTATCATCCCTCATAGTAGCCATTCATGAAATCAGGGTGAGCACATTCAGAAGAGATAACGTCATCCTCTTGGCCTGTCACAATATAATCTCAGAGTGCCTGTGGTTGACGTCCTTCTGAAGAACCTCAAAACTACTCAAGCTATTCTCCAAAGCACCTGAGGGCAGGACAAGAAGCAATGGGTGGAAACTAATCAAGGAGAGAAGCAACCTAGAACTAAGGAGAAATTTCCTGACAGTTGGAACAATTAATCAGTGGAACGACTTGCCTCCAGAAGTTGTGAATGCTCCAACACTGGAAGCTTTTAAGAAGAGGTTGGATAACCATTTGTCTGAAGTGGTGTAGGGTTTCCTGCCTATGCAGGGGGTTGGACTAGAAGATCTCTAAGGTCCCTTCCAACTCTGTTATTCTATTCTACTTGTGGGATGAGGTTCCTTCATTTAGCCAGCAGAATCTTTCTGCACAGGTTCATAAATCCCAGATGGCTTTTCCAAAGAGAATATAGTAATTAAAACCAGGAAGGTTCTTTTCGAGAGCTAGAAAAAATCCCCACATTTTGAAGAAGCAAACGAAAGTACCAATGCTGGCACAGATGAAAAGACATTGGTGTGGAATTCCACGGTGTGCGTGACAGACCTTTTCCCTCGTGTCGTTGTGGTTTTTCTTGCATGGCTTTGTGTTTTGTTCCTCTGTATGTCTTATCTCTCTACCTCCTTGGTTGCTCAACGGTAACTCATCCCGGGGTGGAACTTCTTACCCATAACTGACGTTTGTGATAAAATACAGCAAAAAAAAAGGTAGCCAGTATTAATTAATTAATTAATTAATTAATTAATTAATTAATTAATTATTGGTTCAAATTATATGCCGCCCTTCTCCGGAGACTCAGGGCGGCTTACAATGCGTTAAGCAATAGCCTTCATACTTTTGTATATACCTGCTTAGTAGGGCTTTCGGCCCACCTAAGCGGTGTTCTTTTTTATACAAAATCAGCTTATTGTCCCCACAATCTGGGTCCTCAGTTTACCTACCTCGGAAGGATGGAAGGCTGAGTCAACCTTGAGCCTGGTGAGATTTGAACTTGCAGTAATTGCAGGCAGCTGGTGTTACTTAACAGTACTTTAGTCTGCTGCGCCACCAAGGCTCCTTAGACAAGACAAGATTGTAATGCGAGCAAGTTTGGTCTAGCAGTTAAGGCTGGAAACCAGGAGATGGTGAGTTCTAGTCCCGCCTTAGGCACAAAAGCTGACTGGGTGACTTTGGGCCATCTGTCAGAGATGGTATAGGGCCATCGCGTGCCAGGAAGGTGGGGGCGGAGGAGGTTCGCGTGCATGTGTGCCCACACCCATAATTCTATGCACCCCGCCCCGTGCATGCAACCCCCCCTTCCCCCCGCTCCTAGCACACGATGGCCCGGTAGGTCCGTTTTTCTTTCTCACCTGGCTCCAGATCCTCTCTATGCATCTGGGGAGGGCGAAAACAGCCTTCCCCACCCCCTCGTAGGCCCAAAACGGCCTGTTTCCCAACTTCTGGTTGGACAGGATGTGACTTTTTTGCTGTCCCCAGCCTCCAGAGACTCCGACGCATGCGCACCGGAGCTGAGCTGGCGTGCCAGGCAACATGGGCTCCACGTGCCGCCTGTGGCACGCGTGCCATAGGTTCACCATCACGGGTATAGGGTCTCCTGCTTGGACGGGGGGTTGGACTAGATGACCTGCAAGATCCCTTCCAACTCTGTTTATCTGTATCTAGCAGAGTGTAAGGTACGACTTCTAAATGGCCCAGAATTTGACCCTTCGCCCATCTCGCACTGAATTTGAGTCATTTTTCTCCTTTCCTCTTTTTTTTTGTGCTTACAGATATGAATATTGTGCTTTTTTTTTTTTTACTTCTCCATCAGACATACTGGAGTCTAGACTCTGAATGGGGAGGGGGGAATCCGCCCGAAATTCTTTCAAAGGTCATGTCCTCCCAAGTTGGGTGGTCTTCTCGAGCCAGTGCAGAAAAGCAGGGAGAGGGGGGGGAAAGCCCTGGAAAGCACAAAAAGATTGAAAGGAGTGTGGGAAGGGGGTGCCCCAGTGAAGAAAAACAGCCCCCCCCCCGATCCTTCCTCAGTAACTTGATAAATAAGAGCAAAATGCCAGCAGGAAGAAGAGAGGTTTAACTCGCAACCTCTCTCTCTCTCCCCCAGAAGTTATTTTTTCCCCTCCTCTTTTCTTGAAATTGTCAGTGGCAGGAAGGAAAAAAAGAACAATTCAATCCCACTGCTGTGAGTGAAAACGTCTGGCCCCCGTTTGTAGACACATAGACACACACAGACCCTCTCTTCTCCCTCTCTCTCCCTCCCTCCCCCCCTCTCTCTTTATCTCTCTCTCTCTCTGTGTCTCTGTTTTTCTCTTTCATTCCTTCTTTGTCTCTCTCTCTCTGTTTCTCTGTGTTTCTTACTCTGTGTGTGTGTATGTTTCTCTTTCTCTCACTCTCTTTTTCTCTCTCCGTCTCTCTTTCCCTGTGTTTATCACTCTCTATGTTTCTCTTTCTCAGTGTGTCTCTTTCTTTCTTTCTTTCTTCCTCCCTCCCTTCCTTTCTTTCTTTCTCTCCCTCTCTCTTTCCGTCTCTTTCTCCCACTCTGTCTTTCGCTCTCTTTCTCCCTCTCCCTTTCTGTCTCTTTCTTTTCTCCCACTCTGTCTCTCTCTCTTTCTCCGTCTCTTTCTCCTACTCTGTCTCTTCCTTTATCTCTCCGTCTCTCTCTTCCTGTGTCTATCTCTATGTTTCTCTTTCTCAGTGTGTCTCTTTCTTTCTTTCTTTCTTTCTTTCTTTCTTTCTTTCTTTCTTTCTTTCTTTCTTTCTCCCTCCCTCCCTCCCTCCCTCCCTTTTTTTCTTTCTCTCCCTCTCTCTTTCCATCTCTTTCTCCCACTCTGTCTCTCTCTCTTTCTCGGTCTCTTTCTCCTACTCTGTCTCTTTCTTTCTCTCTCCTTCTCTCTTCCTGTGTCTGTCTCTCTCTATGTTCCTCTTTCTCTGTGTGTCTCTTCCTTCCTTTCTCTCTCTCTCTTTCTCCCTCTCTCTTTCTGTCTCTTTCTCTTTTCTCCCACTCTGTCTCTCTCTTTCTTTCTTCCTTTCTCTCTCTCTCTCTGTCTTTCTCTTTTTCTCTCTCTGACCTACAATCTTTGTAAAGTTCCTTTTCGTTTGCTGAACCTATCCTCAATGGACTTGGCCTCTCTCTTTGTAAGAGAGGTTAATTAATTGCCTCAGAAATGCTCCTTTCAGAGAAAGTAGAAAGAAGACGAGAATAACCCAATTATGAGGGCCACATAAGGCCTCTCTCGGCTATAAATGAATCCTCTGGTCAATATTACTTGTTTATTTTGGAACGGATAAGCAATTTTCCATCCCAGGGATCAAGATCATGCCTATTGCTGCAGGCTGTCCTTGTCTCCCTTGATGCTACGATATGGCAACCGTCATAAATATGAAACCGTTGCCAAGCATCTGAAGTTTGATCACATGACCATGGGGATGCTACAAAAGTTGTAAGCATGAAAAATGGTCCTAAGTCACTTTTTCGGTGCCGTCATCACTTTGAATGGCCACTAAGTGAATTGTTGTCAGTCAAGGACTACCTGTACACATCTTGTTGGAAAAGGAAAAACAGGGGAAAAAATTGTCTAGGGAGATTCTCCGTCATCCAGGTTCATGGTTGTCCGAAAGATGCTTTTTTTTTTCAAGAGGCAACTGGACTTTCTGGTTTTTCTTTGAAGACGTTTCACTTCTCATCCGAGAAGCTTCTTCCGCTCTGACTTGGATGGTGAAGGATGGAAGGATTGATACTCCTTGCAGACAGCTGGTCATTTGCATCCTTTTTAGAGAGTCGCTGAGGCCACTTGGAGATTTGTCTGTCTCCTCGGGGTCACCTGAGTGGTGCAAATGGGGGCGGAGCCTTCTTTAAACTGCTGAAAGGACTGTGTTGCAGGATGCCTCTGCAACACAGACAAACCTCCAAGTGGCCTCAACAGCCCTCAAAAAGGATGCAAATGACCAGCTGTCTGCAAGGAGTACAAATCCTTCCATTCCTCCACCATCCAGTCGGAGCTGAAGAAGCTTCTCGGATGAGAAGCGAAACGCCTTCAAAGAAAAAACAAAGCCCAGTTGCCTCTTGAAAAAAGCACCGTTGAGGAAAAGATGGACTGCTGCTACAGCGTGAGGTTGAGAGGTTGCTACCCAAGCCATGCAAATTTCATTTCATTTATTGGATTTGTATACCGCCCTACTCCCAAAGGACTCAGGGCGGTGAACAGCCACAGAATAAAACACATAAATACAAAATTTAAAAACAGAACAAAACCGAATTAAACAATTTGGCCGAGACAAATTTAAAACACCCAATAATTTTAAAAACAAATTAAAATTTACATTTTAAAGGGGAAAGATTTAGGCCAGGCCGGCTTGATGGAATAAAAAAGTCTTGAGAGCGCGACGGAAGGTGCGCAGATCCGGGATCCTCCGTATCTCCGGGGGGAGCTCGTTCCAGATAGTAGGTGCCCCCACAGAGAAGGCTCTCCCCCTGGGGGCCGCCAGTCGACATTGTTTGGCCGCCAGCACCCGGAGGAGCCCTTCTCTAAGAGAGCGTACCAGCCAGTGGGAGGCTATTGGTGGTAGCAGGCGGTCCCGTAAATAACCAGGTCCTAAGCCATGGAGCGCTCTAAAAGTGATAACCAAAACCTTGAAGTGTACCCGGAAGACCACTGGGAGCCAGTGCAGCTCGCGCAGGAGAGGTGTTACATGGGAGCGCCACGTCGCTCCCATCACCACCCGCGCAGCCGCACTCTGCGCCAGTTGGAGCCTCCAAGTGCTCCTCTAGGAGAGCTCCATGTAGAGAGCGTTGCAGTAGTCCAGGCGGGAGGTGACGAGGGCATGAGTGACTGTGCGTAGGGAGCCCCGATCTAGAAAGGGACGCAACTGGCGGATCAGGCTTTCTTTTGTGGGCACCCTGATTTTTCCACCCTGCACCGATCTAAATTCCTCTTCCCGCTTCTTTGAACGTATGCTGCTTTCGTTCCTTTGATCCTACCCTCCCTACAATATCCACTTGTTGTTACGTCGTCGTTGTCGTTGCTGCCGCAGCCGTTTTTATTTTGTCCTTCCTCTCCCACCCTGTTCCTTTCCCGCTGCCCCAGCCGTCGCCTTAGCGTCTCGTGTCTCGTAGTGAACTGTATTGCACTCTTTTTTTTAAAATCCAATCCTATTTTACATGTTCTGTCTTTTATTTATTTTTTTTCCAAGCTCACTATCTGGATAAGGTAGTGAAAGGTATGGTAGCTTCTCTTCTTCTTGTGTCTTTGTGTGTTTCCATCCAGCACTCCCTACCACCATCATGCACAAATCTCAGCTTCGGTCCCCTTTCCCCCCACCCCCACCCCCATCTCCACGACCTCACCATTGTCACCTAAAGCCTAACATAATGATATGATATTTTTCCCCCACGGATTTAAGCTCAGGAAAGTCAATTTCAACTCCATCCTTCTGTAACTGCAATTGTCTTCCACTAATGTCCTATCTGTGTGTAGCTTCTGTCTCCTCCATCCATCCATCCATCCCTCATTCCAATTTAGGATTGGGAGGAGGGGTGTCTCTGCAAGGATGCTTTAAATTCTTTTTTTTCCCCATGGTACACCTCAGGAGAAGACAAGGTGAGTAGGATGATACGAAGTCTGTCTTCCTTGTTTCCAAAAAGCCCGGGCGAATAATCTTAACCACGGCCTCTACTTTTCAGGTTGGAAGTATTTCACGTTGATTAGTAAATCTTGAAGATGTTGGGGCCTGCCAGTGGAGCTGGCGGCAGATTCGGACTGTGAGGAGTTTGGGGAGGAACATAGGCCAGTCCTGGAATCTGGGGAAGAGTCTGATGGGTGCTCTGCGTCCGAGGCAGAGATGGGGCCAGGGCCGTCTGACAGTTATCAGCTACCTTCGGAGTCGGAGATAAGTGGGGCTGAAGAACAGCTGGAGCCTGTTCCCGGTGCGCGCATGCACAGAGCTGCCAGGAGAAGGGAACAGTTAAAGAACAAGGGCCAACTTGGGAGTAAAGGTTCAGGTGGATGGTGAATGCCCCCCCCCCTTAGGGAATAAAGAGGAGCAAAAGGGGAGTGGAGTTTGCAGGAGACAATTAGATCATTTCATTAATGTGAAGTTCTGTTCGTGACTCTCAGAGACTCCTTGCCAAGTATTTTCGTTTGGAAGATATCGGCCTGGCAGCTCTCCAAGCCTGATAAGGTCTGTGGTTGTAAATTCACCCTTGAAAGACTGTTTGCCGGGACTTTGCTGGATGTGAATGAGAGGAACTCACATTAGCTTAATAAAAAGGGATTTTTGTCGGCTTCGTGCTTTTGGGAAGCACGGTTTATAATTCGGAACAAAAACTTGGAACTGATGACCTCTAGCTTGCTTAGCAGCTATTCCAGCTAAAATACCTTTCTGTTATTTAACATAGAGCAGCAAAAATGGTTAGGGGACTTCTCACTCTCTTTCTTGGGTGATGGGCTGAAGCAATGCTTGTGCCACACTTGTTAGAAGCTGCGATAATGAAACAACATATTAAAAGTTGTATATTTTAAAGCTTCCACCCAGGATTATTATTCATAATTCTCCAGGCATGTTGAATAACAGAGTAACGCAGTTGGAAGGGGATCCTGGAGGTCTTGTTGTCCAACCCTATTGTCATTTCAGCCAAAATGGCTGTCCAATTTTGGTCGCCACGGTATAAAAAAGATGTGGAGACTCTAGAAAGAGTGCAGAGAAGAGCTGCAGAGTCGATTAGGCAGTGGTGGGATTCAGCCAGTTCGCACCTATTCGGGAGAACCGGTTGTTAACTTTCTAAACAGTTCGGAGAACCGATTGTTGGAAGAAATCTCATTTTGGTTTTTTCCACTTTACAGGGCTAATCCTGTAAGGAAGGCAGGAAGGAAACATTCTGGTGGTGTTTCTAGCCTAATCTTTATTGCCCTGCTTACAGAAACTGCCTCTCCGGTTAACCCTAATTACATTGTAACAGCTAAGGCAAAGCGCACATTGACGTGAGTGACGTTGAGTTGGCCACGCCCACGCAGTCACATGACCACTGAGCCACGCCTACCCAGCTGTCATTAGGGTTCTTAAATTATTTGAATCCCACCACTGTGATTAGGGGACTGGAGGCTAAAATATATGAAGAACGGTTGCAGGAATGGGATATGTCTAGTTTAATGAGAAGAAGAACTAGGGATGACATGATAGCAGTCTTCCAATATCTCAGGGGCTGCCCTAAAGAAGAGGGGAGGTCAAGCTCTTCTCCAAAGCACCTGAGGGCAGGACAAGGAGCAACGGATGGAAACTAATCAAGGAGAGAAGCAACCTAGAATTAAGGAGAAATTTCCTGACAGTGAGAACAATTAATCAATGGAACGATGTGACTCCAGATGTTTTGGGTGCTCCATCACCGGAGGCTTTCAAGAAGAGATTGGACAGCCATTGTGGAATTCTGTGAGTTGGAAGTCCACAAGCTTTCAAGTTGCCAAGATTGGACACCCCCCCCCAGTTCTACAGGTTTAAAACACTTGGATCTAGGAATTCCACCCAACTCAATAAATTGGAGTGGACAATGTTTCTGAATTCTCCCAAGGAAGGAAGAAGAGATGGATGGTTTCCAAGGGCAGCATTCACCAATCCTTGTGCCAATAATGAGAAGAAAAACAAGAGAAATAGCGCCCTCATGAGGTCCTTCCTTGTAAATCTTCCCTTGAGATTCCATCAATGCCAGAGAGACCATTGGAGACCAGACAGGGCATTGATAATAGAATAGAATAACAGAGTTGGAAGGGACCTTGGAGGTCTTCTAGTCCAACCCCCTGCCCAGGCAGGAAACCCTACACTACTTCAGACAAAGGGTTAGCCAACATCTTCTTCCAGTATTGGAGCATTCACAACTTCTGCAGGCAAGTTGTTCCACCTGTTAATTGTTCTCACTGTCAGGAAATTTCTCCTTAGTTCTAAGTTGCTTCTCTCCTTGATTAGTTTCCACCCAGTGCTTCTTGTCCTACCCTTGCAGTCCCTTTTCCTTCCTTCCTTCCTTCCTTCCTTCCTTCCTTCCTTCCTTCCTTCCTTCCTTCCTTCCTTCCTTGTAGTCTCTTCCATTCCTTCTCTCCCTCCCTCCTTCCTTCCCTCCCTCCTTCCTTCCTTCCTTCCTTCCTTCCTTCCTTCCTTCCTTCCTTCCTTCCTTCCTTCCTTCCTTCCTTCGAAAAGAATAGAATAGAATGACAGAGTTGGAAGGGACCTTGGAGGTCTTCTAGTCCAACCCCCTGCTCAGGCAGGAAACCCTACACCACTTCAGACAAATGGGTGTCCAACATCTTCTTAAAAGCTTCCAGTGTTGGAGCATTCACAGCTTCTGGAGGCAAGTCGTTCCACTGATTAATTGTTCTAACTGTCAGGAAATTTCTCCTTAGTTCTAAGTTTCTTCTCTCCTTGATTAGTTTCCACCCATTGCTTCTTGTTCGACCCTCATAGTTTGACTCCCTCATCTTTGTGTCAGCCCCTGAGATATTGGAACACTGCTACCATGTCTCACCTAGTCCTAAGACAGGAGAACCCTCCTACAACGTCCCCCTGCCCACCTGCGATAAATATATTCCTCCTTTAAGAATTTATCTTCTGCCAAACACTAATTCTCACTCCAAATTCAGGAAGAAAACAATGAGAATAACAGGAAATTGGTCCAAGTTTCTCATTCGTTTCAGAAATACCGGTGGTCCTTGACTTGCAACCGTTCTTTTAATGACCGACATTACAACGGCACTGAAAAAACGGACTTATAGTCATTTTTCGCACTCGCGACCATTTGCGGCATTCTCCTGTGATCAAAATTCAGACGCTTGGCAACTGACTCACTCTTATGACGGTTGCAATGTGATCCCCGGGTTCATGTGAATCCCCTTTTACGACCTTCTGACAATGGGGAAGCCAGATTGGCTTAACAACCGTATAACTTATTTAACAACTGCAGTGATTCACTTAACAGCGGTGGCAAGAAAAGTTGTAAAATGGGGAGGGGGGAAAATCCACTTAACAACAATCTCACTGTCAGCGTTCCTAATATGGCTTCCAAGGCTGACACTCACTTAGCAATAGAAATTTTTGAGCTCAAGGACGGTCATAAGTTGAGGACTGCCTGTTCAGGACAAAGTTTACCCTTTCCCCCTGAAATCAATTTAAGAAGAGGACTGCAATATTAGATGAAAGGTTTCAAAATCTTTTCCCAACTTCTCTTTCCGGGTGTTTCTTGAAAACCCAGAAGGAGAGATTAAGTTTGATGGCGCTGCTGTTGCTCTGCTCCTTTTACAACTGGTAGTAAAGTAGTAAACCTCCATTAGGAGAGGAAATGGATGATTAAAGGCCTCTCCTCTTGTGCATTGGACTGATTCTTCTTTTCAACATTCCAAGTTTGACACTTGTGCTGTAAGTTGTCACAGGAAATTCCACAAATTTAATTAGTGGAATGGTTTGTCTGGGTGCTCCAACACTTTTAAGAAGAGATTGGACAGCCATTTGTCTGAAATGGGATGGGGCTTCCTCTCCTGAGCAGGGGGTTGGACTAGAGGATCTCCAAGGTCCCTTCCAACCAGGGGTGAAATCCAGCAGGTTCTAACAGGTTCTGGAGAACCGGTAGCGGAAATTTTGAGTAGTTCGGAGAACTGGCAAATACCACCTCTGGCTGGCCCCAGAGTGGGGTGGGAATGGAGATTTTGCAGTATCCTTCCCCCAGGAGTGGGGAGAGAATGGGGATTTTGCAGGATCCTTCCCCTGCCACGCCTACCAAGCCACGCCCACAGAACCGGTAGGGAAATAATTTGGATTTCACCCCTGCTTCCAACTCTGTTATTCTATTAAGTTAGGCCTGTACTGTGTGAAGGTACATGATCATAGGCAATCCAGACATTTCTACGGCTAAAAAACTTACAAAAGAAACAGAGAGAAAGGGAGAAGCAAATCAGAACAACAAAAAAGAGAAATCATCTATCCATCGTCTCTTGCCCGCTTCAATACTTTAATTGCTATGCTTTTTTTTAACTTGCCTCCCACATTCCTCTCTTGGATCTCTGTCTGTCTCTGCTTTTTGGCTGTTCAGTCTAAATATTTCTCCCACTTAGCACTTTCTGATCTCACGCACAAATATAAAGACACACAATAATGCCCTGCCTCCTCCCCCCCAAAAAACTACTCCATTTGCAAAACTGGTAGACAAACCAACATAGATTCTCTTTCACAGATGTCGGCATGGGAAGTCTCATTCCAGATAAACCCATCCTGTTTAGGGGAGATTGAAATTCTATCCCTCTTTAAGCCTAGGGAGGTTTCCTGCTTTTTAAAAAAAACTATAAATTTTCACAGATACTTCACCCCCCTCCCAAGGGGGGGAAAAGCCATTAAAAGTTGTCAATTTTGCTTTTCCTGGATTTTCCCCGGATGTATAGTGGCTACCACTCTGGGTTGAGGCTAACTCTGTTACTCGAAATCTTAATTCCTTTAAATTAATTGTAATTTAATTTACCAAAGTACAGCTGTAATGGAGATAAAAAGAAACTAGGAACAATTTCCTCTGCTGTTTTAAGACATGCAGCTGATTACGGGCGTCGTACAGAAAAGCCCCTAGGCTTGAGATGGCCTAAGAATGCCATCTTAGTTTGTCTGATGACAGGACAATAAATTTTATTGGGTTGGACAAAGGCATCCTTTTGGAAGCCCAGTGATGGGGCTAAGAGCTGAGCCTTCTCTAAGTGATGTACAGAATCAGCACATTGCCCACAATAATCTGGGTCCTCATTTTACCCACCTAGGAAAGGTCAGAATCAAGCCGGTCAGAATCGAACTCCTGGCTGTGGGCAGAGTTAGTCTGCAATACTGCATTCTAACCACTGCGTCACCGTGGCTCCTTCCTTCCTTCTCTCCCTCCCTCCCTCTCTCCCTACTTTCTCCATTCACAATAACCCTTAGACTTACCCTGTTTCCCCGAAAATAAGACCCAACCGGAAAATAAGCCCTAGCATGATTTTTCAGGATGCTCGTAATATAAGTCCTACCCCAAAAATAAGCCCCAGTTAAAATCGTCAGCAGACGGAGGCGTTTAGTACTGTATTTTCCCCAAAATAAGACCCAACCGGAAAACAAGCCCTTGCATGATTTTGCAGAATGTTTGTAATATAAGTCCTACCCCAAAAATAAGCCCCAGTTAAGATCGTCAGCAGACAGACATGTGGTATTGTATTTCCTCCAAAATAAGACGTAACTGGAAAATAAGCCATAATTCATCTTTTGGAGCAAAAATTAATATAAGACTCGGTCTTATTTTGGGGGGGAAACATGGTCTATACCGCTTCATAGTGTTTTACAGCCCTCTTTAAGCGATTTTATATTTATATTATATTATATTTATATTTATTTGATTTGTATACCGCCCTACTCCCGAAGGACTCAGGGCGGTGAACAGCCAAACAATAAAATACACAGATACAAAAAATTTAAAAACCAAATAAAATCGAATTAAATAATTTTGGCCCTGACAAATTAAAACACCCCAATAGTTTAAAACAAATTAAAATTTACATATTAAAAAAGAGGGAAAGGATTAGGCCAAGCCCGCCTGGTGGAATAAAAAGGTCTTCACAGCGTGGTGGAAGGTGCGCAGGTCTGGGATCCTTCGTATCTCCGGGGGGAGCTCATTCCAGACAGTAGGTGCCCTCACAGAGAAGACTCTCCCCCTGGGGGCCGCCTTCACAGTCGTTTTCACAGTCAGCCTATCGCCTCCCAACAATCTGGGTACCTCACTTTACTGACCTCGGAAAGAGGGAAGGCTGAGTCAACCTTGAGCCAGTCAGGATTGAACTGCTGGCAGTGAGCAGTGAGCTAGCCTGCAATACCGCATTCTAATCACTGCACCACTACAGCTCCGTCGTACGTGGTTCATCTCTCTTGGCCTGTTTCCTTGGGGTTCAAAGACACAGGCTCGCTAATCATCTCCCTTCCCTGATGATCCTCATCCTTAATCCTCATCCTCACCAGAGGTGGTATTCAGCCGGTTCGGGCCAGTTTGCCCAAACCGGTAGCGGAAATCTCAAGTGGGCCCGCTCACTCGCCCTGGCGCTATGCCGTTCTATTTAGGCACATTTTGAAGCTGCGCGCATGCATGCAAGCCACGCACACGAGCAAAGCACATGCATGGAAGTCCACACACATGTGCAGAGGTGGTGCTTGCAAGCGTAGAGAGTGCATGCGCACGAACCGGTAGGGAAAGGAAGTAAACGCCCCCTCTGATCCTCACATCCTCTATTGCCGCTTCTGATTTCTATAAAACAAACGTCGCGTCGCCCAATATGTGTGTGTGTGTGTACATAGAGAGAGAGAGAGAGTTTAAATTTTGGAGGATTACCAGCAGCCGAAAAAAGAGTAGCCCGTAAACTTTGGATCAGGTTAGCGCGAATGCAGCGCCAGTAAACATTTTCAATTCACCCTAAGCTATGGGAAAAAATCAGCAACGTTGTGTAAGTTCCAACTTCCATAAATCTCCTTGACTTCTGTGGACAGGATTCCTGTTGGAAGCGGCTGACAACTTCATGTTGTTTAGACTGCCTTAATTATGAACACATTTGCTGAACTCCCCAAATCAGCTATTCTGATTGGATTCGAGAATAATTGGTTCCATTCTGCTTTAATCCGAACCAGCTCCCAAAAATCAGACTCTTTAAGGATCCTGTCTTCACCGGGAGTTTTAAGAGGCTTTTTTGTCTTTTGTGAAAAACGTGGGAAACGGGAAACGGTTCAAGCGATCCGTTGGAAGCCAAATCCAGACTTTTCGGCCCCCTCGCCAAACTACGATACAGGAAGTCCTCGACGTTTTGACCGTTCTTTTAGTGACGATGCAAAGTTACAATGGCACTTGAAAGAATAAAAATCAACCTAGAAAGGACAGGTTATCCTTCCACTGACGACCACAATTTAGCCCCAAAATTTTATGTCGCGAAGCGAGACATTTGTGAAATAAGTTTTGCCCCATTTTACGATCTTTCTTGCCACGATTGTTAAGTGAATCACTGCAGTGGATAAGTTAGTGACCCGGCTGTTAAGTGAATCTGCCTTCCCCATTGACTTTATTTATTTTTATTTATTATTTATTTTATTATTTGTATTTCTATGTCGCCCACTCTCCAAGGACTCTGGGTGGCTTACAACAAAGACAGTATACTAAATAGCATATTGCCCCCAACAATCTGGGTCCTCACTTTGCTTGTCAGAAGGTCGCAAATGTTGGTCACATGACCCCAGGACACTGTGACCGTCATAAATATGAGTCAGTTTCCAAGCATCTGAATTTTGATGACATGACCCCCCCGGGATGCTGCAATGGTCATAAATGTGGGCTAGTTGCTAAGCATCTGGATTTCGATCACACGATCATGGGGATGCTACAAAGATCGTAACTGTAAGTCACTTTTTTCAGTGCCGTCGTAACTTCGAATGGCCACTAAATGAACTGTTGTAAGTCGAGAACTACCGTACTTCCACATCGGGTGCTACTAAGTCACATAAAAACAGAAGGAAGCAGCTGTTGGCTTTGTCAGGTGGAATTGCGATCGGAAATGAATGTTTTGATCAGTGAAAATTTCTAGAACAGACGTGTCAAACTCGATTTCATTGAGGGCCTCATCAGGGCTGTGTTTGGTCTCGGGAGGGCTGGGGTGGGCATGGCCAGGGTGGGTGTGGCCAGCTTGACGTCACTCGCGTCACGGGCGCCCGCTTGGGCTTACATAATGGTCCACAGAATTCAAGGGGGATTGGATTTAAGTCTGCTTGTGACTATGTAGGAATTCTAAGCTGCCGCCTCTTTTAACTCCTCCCACAGTTTCTGCTGTTCCTCCTCTTGCAATCTAGAGCAGGAGTGTGAAGCTCAATTTCATTGAGGGCCGCATCAGGGTTGTGTTTGACCTCAGGGGGCCGGGGTGGGCGTGGCCAGGGTGGGCATGGCCAGCTTGACCAGAGCGCCTGTGGCGGCCTGAGTGCTCTGCCAGTGGAAACGGGCGCCCGAGCTCCATTTTCGTCTGCGACGTCCTCCTGCCAGTGAAAATGGAGCTCGGGAGGGCCGCATGCGTTGCTTCCAGGGCGGCCCTGCGGACCAGATCTAAGCACCCCGCAGGCCGAATTTGGCCCGCAGGCCTTGAGTTTGACACCCCTGTTCTAGAAGAACATACTAGTTGAATTTTTGTTCCCATTTGTCAAGGAAGAATGAGAAATAAACTTTCGGCCCAAGTGGGACGGCCATTTTCCCATTATCTTTTCTTTTTTTCTTTTTAAGTCCCTGTGCACACCAATGCAGTAACTTGTCATCACTGCCCTGCATCTTTACTTTCATTTTTTTCCACATGAATAGTAACTCTTTGGCCAATACAGATAGTCCTCGACTTACAACAGTTTGTTTAGTGACCATTCGAAGTTGCAACGGCACTGAAACAAGCAACCTATGACCATTTTTCGTACAGACGCATCCCCATGGTCACTTGATCAAAATTTGGATGCTTAGCAATGGGCTCGTATTTATGGCGGTCGCAGTCTCCCAGGGGAGTCACGTGTTCTCCTTTTGTGACCTTCTGACAAGCAAAGTCCATGGGAAAGCCAGATCCACTTAACAACCGTGTTACTCACTTACCAACGGCAGGGATTCACTGAACAAAGATGTCAAGAGAGGTCGTAAAATCGGGCAAAACTCACTTCACAAATGTTTCACCTTGCAACAGAAATTTTGGGCTCAGTTGTGGTCGTAACTCGAGGACTACCTGTACTTCTTGTTCGTCAACCCACCTTCTGTTATTACCACTGGAAATGAAAATCGAGAAAATGAGAATGCTATGATTTCCATTCTTGGTTTACCTTGAGAAGGTACTACAATGTTGCCAAGCTTACAGGTTGTCCTCAAATTATGACCACCATAGGCCCCAAAATTTCAGTCGCTAAGCCAGACGGTGGTGAGGGAGTTTTGTCCCATTTTACGACCTCACAGTCATCGTGAAGTGAATCCCCACTATTGTTAAGTTAGTAAGACGGTTGTTAAATGGGATTTGGCTTCTCCACGGACTTTGCTTGACAGAAGATCGCAAAAGCGGATCACGGCAAGCTTAACAGTGGAAATTTCAGGCTCAATTGTAGTTGTAAGTCAAGGATGACCTGTATTACCGCATAACAAGCCATTCTGTTTCATACCCACGGGGGAAAATATTGATCTGATGTAGTAAAATTTCCCTAGGAGCTGTTCTTACCTAGGCTTCCCCAAACCACGAAGCAGACTCCTTGTCCGGACAAAAACCCCTTTTTATTAAGTTACTGTGAATTCCTCTCATTCACATCCAGCAAAGTCTTTCAAGGGTGAATTTACAGTCACAGACCTTATCTGGCTTGGAGAGCTGCCAGGCCGATATCTTCAAAACTTGGCAAGGAGTCTCGGAGAGTCACGAACCAATTAAGCGAACGAATTGTCTCCTGCAAACTCCCCTCCCCTTTTGCTCCTCTTTGATTCCCTATGCCATTCATCGTCCACCTGTGGCTTTACTCCTGAGTCGACCCTTGTTCTTTGGCTGTTCCCTTTGTCTGGCAACTCTGCACATGCGCACACTGGGAACAGGCTCGAGCTGTTCATCTGCCTCACTGATGTCTGACTCCGAAGGCAGCTGATAACTGGCATAGGGCCCTGGCCCCCTCTCTACCTCCGACGCAGAGCCCTCGTCAGAGCCTTCCCCAGACTCCAAGACTGGTCCATGTTCCTCCCCAACCTCATCACTATCCGAATCTGCTACCAGCTCCTCTGGCCGCTGGCGGGCCACAACAGGAGCAAAACGGCCCCAAACTGCAAATCATCACTCAATCTTTGCTTGCAACATGTAAATGGCCTGTGAATCTTGCTCTCAAATATTTAATTGTCTTCCCCAGCTAAACTTCCCTTTCCTTTTCCCCCTTCCAGAGGGATGCCCCGGGTTGTGTAACGGCAACGGTAGATGCACTCTGGACATGAACGGGTGGCACTGTGTCTGCCAGCTGGGCTGGAGAGGGACAGGCTGTGATACGTCCATGGAGACGGCGTGCGGAGACGCAAAAGACAACGATGGAGGTAAGCTTCGTCTTGCTAACCGGGTTTATTCATCGCCAATCTTCATTTTGCACGGATAGAAATGAGCACGAGAAAGAAAGCGAGTCCCAGGTTTGAAACCAAACAGGACACCCCTTTGGGATGTCCTCTCTGAACATTTCAAAGTTGGGTTGGACTAAAAGCCAGTTCAAAATTGGCTTTTTTTTTTCTTCCTGCGATTCAGGATATTATGGATTTATGTCATAAAGGGTAAGATTCCTGCAGGCTGCTGTGAAACTGGTACAGTTTTCTCTCTGGATAAAATACTTCTGTTCCAATAAAAGAGAATATTTGTAACTCAGGGTTAAACTGTGGGGTCCTTGGTGCTCTCTGAGCTTGGCTGTTTTCTTGTAGACGTTTCATGACCCAACTAGGTAACTTCATCAGTGTTAGAAGGAAATGGGGTAGGAGGAGGAATAGGAGGATTCTAGGGTCCTTGGTACTTTCTGAGCTTGGTTGTTTTCTTGCAGATGTTTCATTACCCAGCTAGGTAACAGCATCAGTGCTAGAAGGGAGTGAGGTTGGCGGAGGACTTTAGGGTCATTAATGCTCTCTGAGCTTGGTAGTTTTCTTGCAGAGGTTTCATTACCCAGCTGGGTAACATCATCAGTTCAAGAAGAGAGTGAGATTGGAGGAGGAGGAGGACTTTAGGCTCCTTGGTGCTCCCTGAGCTTGGTAGTTTTCTTGCAGACATTTCATTACCCAGCTAGGTAACATCATCAGTGCTAGAAGGGAATGTGGTTCGAATAGGAGGAGGACTTTAGGGTCCTTTGAGCTCTCTGAGCTTGGTTGTTTTCTTGTAGACGTTTTATGGCCCAACTAGGTAACGTCATCAGTGCTACGTAAAAGGGAGTACGGTTTGCTCTCTGTTTATATACAAGCAGATTGCCATGTCACCAAGATTAGCACTAGAGAATTAAACAACACCCCAGTCAAAGAACCAGCAACTGAGACAAACAGTAAATAACAGCCTAATCAAGGAACCACCAAAAACTGGTCCAACCAACATTGACAGGGCAAGCCACATTGACATAAACCCACATTGCCGATTACCCACAATTTACTTCGTTGCAAAGAGATCTCTCATACTTGCTAGATGAAAAAAAAAAGAGAGATCCCGAAGGTGCTTTTTTCAAAAGACAACTGGACTTTGTTTTTCCTTGAAGGCGTTTCGCTTCTCATCCAGGAAGCTTCTTCGGTTCTGACCTGTCAGAACTGAACGTCTACGGAACTGACTGTCAGAACTGAGGAAGCTTCTTGGATGAGAAGTGAAACGTCTTCAAGGAAAAACAAAGACCAGTTGCCTTTTGAAAAAGCACCTTCGGGACAACCATGAATCTGGATGACTGAGAATCTCCACACACATAAAAGAGATGTGGCATTACATGACTGCAAGGCATTATATATATATATATATATAATCCATAGATGTCACAACAATAGAACTCAGGATGCTACCACACAACCCATTACCCAGATCATTAAAACACAAAAGACTAATGGGCACACAGCTAGGACCTCGCCCACACAGGATGTTACGAAACAGCTGACTAATCTGCAAACATCAACTCCATCAACTAATCAAGATGTAACAACATAGCCAACCAACCCGCTTACAACAACAAAGCCAGCACTTCACATCTCCCCACCAGTATTTATAGAGAGACGGCATCTCCGATCATGCTTTCCTCGCACAAGCACGAAGCCGAAGACACCAGCCTGAAGATGACGAGTGGGACCTCGTCGAAACGTCGCCAAGATACTCTCAATCTTATACAGGAAAAGACCTGAATGAGAAATTTGTTCCAGTGAGTTTTGCCCCATTTTGCAAACCTTTCTTGCCACCGTTGTTAAGCGATTCACTGATGTTGTTCCAGTAGTGGCCAAAATTGTGGAAACCTTTTGGGAAAAGTGTATTTTTGAGGTTTGATGGCTAATAACACCACTTTTTTTTTTTTTTTTGGAGTTTCAGGATAATCCTATTCCACTGCTGGAATGGCCTGGGAATAGCCCAGACCTTCACCCAGTGGAAAATCTATGGAATTTCTGATTAAAGAAACTGGTTAGTCAGAAGCAACCCAGCAATAAAACCCAGTTAATAGAAGCCATCATTCCATCTTGGTTTCACATTATTAGAACAGCGGCGGAACTAAAAGACTTGGTTCACTCCATGGGAAGACATTGTAAGGCCATCATTCATGCTAAAGGTTACCCAACTAAGTATTCACTGACATGGGTTTTTTTGTAGATCTCGTTTTTTCTACGTGTTTCCCTTTTCTTCTTTATACTGTCACTGCTATTCTAATAGCAAATCCTTCATAAAAGCTATTGCATTACATTCTTGATTAAATTATCTTTCCATTGATATATAATCTTAGGGTACTACTCCCCCCCAAAAGTGGTGCTATTAGCTAGTTTTAGAAAATACACTTTTCCCAAAAGGTTTCCACGATTTTGGCCACCACTGTAAGTTAGTTACACGGTCATTCAGTGAATCAGGCTTCACATGGACTTTGCTCGTCAGAAGGCCGCAAAAGGGGAATCACATGACCTCAGGGCCACTCCAACTGTCATAAATGTGAGTCCGTTGTCAAGCCTCTGAATATAAATTACCTCACCACGGGGATGGCTGGAACGGTCATTAAAGTGTTTAAAATGGTTCTAAGTAGGGTGGATAAAAATCAATGATTTTTTTTAAAAAAAATAAAAAAAAATCGGATTTTTTTATTTAAATCGGATTTTTTTGATTTAAATCGGATTTTTTTTATTTTTATCGAATTTATTTTAATAAAAAACTTTTGGGGTAAAAATCTATCGTAAGATCGTTTTCTATTTAAGATACATAAATAATTTAGTTTATTCAGCATGAAATGGAGCTGAGTTATGTAGCAGGAGGCTGTATATTCTGCAACACTGGGACTATCGGTGAGTCAACAGTGGGTCAAAGGAGTAGCAGAGATGACAGTTGCTCTTTAAAAATTATGATTTAAATCGAGTTGATTTAAATCAAGCCTTTTTACTAGTGATTTAAATCATGATTTAAATTGTGATTTCAATCAACTCAATTTAAATCAAATCCACCCTGGTCCTAAGTCACTTTCTTTTCTTCATTGCCGTCGTAACGTCGAAACAACAGTCACTAAACAAACAGTTGTAAGTCAAGGACTATCTGAAGCCTGGATTCCCGTCAGCCGAAGTCCCTTCTCCGTTCCTGAGCCCTGCAGGCACCGCCAAGACTGCATGATTTTTGGAGAAAGGAAACAAGATAAATCCCAGTCGGAGCTTATCTATATCAAGAGGATTTAAAAATGGGGTGGCTTTTTTTCCTAAAATGTACAAATGATTGAATGCTTTAAGTTAGTCCGGTGTGGTAACAAATCCAGATTGTTTCCTTTGGGAAAAAGATTTTGAGGGGTGGGGGGAGTTGAGACAGGAACCCACAGAAATAACCCGCTGCCCCTTCTGATAAACCCCCCACCCCCAGGCTGCAAAAAACAACAATTTCTCATGAAATTAAATATCCCCCTCCTCAGTTCTATTGACAGCCGGCTCAAGGCCATCGTTCTCATCCAGATGTGTCAGGAATACAGATTTAGAGCCGTCCTCTGTACTTCTGTTGAACTGGCCGGGAAATGACCACATTTAGCGTGATTTTTCTGGAGGGGCCCCCCTCAGAAAAGAAACTTTCTCCTCCTTTAAAAAAAAAGGAAGAAAAAGGCATTATTTAAAGTGGTCCATTGTTCCTTGACAATCTCCTACATGTGTCTGGAAAAAACCTGGGACACTTCAGAAGTTGTGGGAGCTTCATCACTGGAGGCTTTCAAGAAGAAAGAGCCTTGGTAGTACAGGGGTTTAAGGCACCCTGTTATTAAGCTGGTTATTAAGACCAGCTGCCTGCAATTACTGCAGGGTTCGAATCTCGCCAAGGCTCAAGGTTGACTCAGCCTTCCATCCTTTCTAAGGTAGGTAAATTGAGGACCCAGATTGTGGGGGCAATAAGCTGACTTTGTATAAATATACAAAAGTATGAAGGCTATTGCTGAGCACATTGTAAGCCGCCCTGAGTCTTCGGAGAAGGGCGGCATATAAATCAAATTAAAAAAAAAAAAAAGAGAGAGAGACTGGATCTCCTGCTTGGGCGGTGTCCAACTCTGTCAATCTGTATCTGTTTAATTTTGGGACCCATCCAGACAAGAGATTCTTTCAAGCAGCTAATTTGCACCTTGGATTGAAGTTTATGAGTCACCCCCAGGACAATCTTGGCTGGATTAAAAAAAATGCCTCCTAATACAGGGTAGTCCTCGATTTATGACCACAATTGAGCCGGATATTTCTGGAACTAAGTGAGACCTTTGTTAAGTGAGTCCTAGGAAGGAGGCGACGATAAATCGTATCTAAAAATCTGGCCAGGAATACTGTAGGAACTGATCCAGGCAATCTTCAGAAGTCAAGGCTGACTCAAAGGCACTAAATAAATAAATGCATCTGTACGAAGAGATATTGGTACAGGGATTACCTGGGTAAAATGAGGACCCAGATTGTTGGGGGCAATAGGCTGACTCTGTAAACCGCTTAGAGAGGGTTGTAAAAGCACTGTGAAGCGGTATATAAGACTATTGGGAAGGAAGGAAGGAAGGAAGGAAGAGGAAGAGAGGAAGGAAGGAAGGAAGGAAGGAAGGAAGGAAGGAAGGAAGGAAGGAAGGAAGGAAGGAGCGAGCGAGCCATGGTGGCACAGTGGTTAGAATGCAATATTACAGGCTAACTCTGCCCACTGCCAGCAGTTCAATCCTGACTGGCTCAAGGTTGACTCAGCCTTCCATCCTTCCAAGGTCGGTCAAACGAGGACCCAGATTGTTGAGGGCAAGATGCTGATATTTGTAAACCGCTTAGAGAAGGCTGGAAGGCACTGTGAAGCAGTATATACAGTGGTGGGCTGCTGCCGGTTCGGACCGGATTTGGACGAACCGGTAGTTCCGACAATCAGTTGGCCCCACCCACCCACCTGCCCCCGCCCTATCCTGTCCTATATTTCCTTCTTTCTGGCTCAGCTGATTCGCGCGGCACAGCTGATTTCCGCGCTTCCGCTGTTCTACTTACCGGTAAGTAGCCTTAGAAGATAAGCAGCTGAGCTTCAAACTGCTTCAAATTGTTCAAATTTTGAACACTGCACAGAAGCGCGTTAGGCACACGCGTGTGTGAAGCCCGCGTGCGCTCGCAAAGTGCACGCTCACAGAACCGTTGTTAAACCGGTTGCAGCCCACCACTGGGTATATAAGTCTTAAGAGCTGTTGCTGTTGCTTAAATTCCTTGGTAGTACAGGGGTTTAAGGCACCCTGTTATTAAGCTGGTTATTAAGACCAGCTGCCTGCAATTACTGCAGGTTCGAATCTCGCCAAGGCTCAAGGTTGACTCAGCCTTCCGTCCTTTCTAAGGTAGGTAAAATGAGGACCCAGTTTGTGGGGGCAATAAGCTGACTTTGTATAAATATACAAAAGGATGAAGGCTATTGCTTAGCGCATTGTAAGCCACCCTGAGTCTCCGGAGAAGGGCGGCATATAAATCAAATAAAAAAAAAAAAAATTCCCAGGTTACAGAGCTAAGTATTCCAGATACCCCACTGAGGCTCCTCTCCAACATGTCTTTGTCTCTTTGGTCCACAGATGGGTTAGTGGACTGCATGGACCCCGACTGCTGCTTTCAGTCTCTGTGCCGGACCAACACGCTCTGCTTGGGCTCTCCAGATCCCCTGGACATCATCCAGGAGACACAGGCCCCCATGTCCCAACAGAAGCTCTACTCTTTCTATGATCGGGTCAGGTTTCTCGTTGGCAAGGACAGCACCCATGTCATTCCGGGAGAGAATCCGTTCAGCGGAGGGTAAGTTAGTTTCCTTCCTTCCTTCCTTCCTTCCTTCCTTCCTTCCTTCCTTCCTTCCTACCTACCTACCTACCTACCTACCTACCTACCTACCTTTTCCTCTCTTCCCTCCTTTTTCTTTTTCTCTTTTCTTTTTCTGACTCTCTCTCCTTTCTTTCTTTCTTTCTTTCTTCTTCATTCTTTCTTTCTCTCCTTCCTTCTTCCCTTC
Organism: Pantherophis guttatus; assembly: GCF_059756535.1. Lineage (NCBI taxonomy): Eukaryota > Metazoa > Chordata > Lepidosauria > Squamata > Colubridae > Pantherophis > Pantherophis guttatus. The sequence continues at coordinate 5,560,561 of NC_142067.1, read as the reverse complement.
TCTCCCTCCTTCCTTCCATCCTTCCTCTTTCCCTCCATCCCTTCTTCCTTCTTTCCTTCCTTCCACCTACCCTCCCTCTTTTTCTTTTTCTCCTTTCTTTCTCTTTCTGTCTCTGTCACTTTCTCTTCTTTCTTTCTATCTTTCTTCTTTGTTCCTTCTCCTTCCTTCCTTCTTTCCTTCTCTTCTTCCTTCCTTCCATCCTTCTTCTTTCCCTCCATCCCTTCTTCCTTCTTTCCTTCCTTCCACCTACCCTCCCTCTTTTTCTTTTTCTCCTTTCGTTCTCTTTCTGTCTCTCACTTTCTCTTCTTTCTTTCTTTCTTTCTCTCTTTCCTTCCTTCCTTCCTTCCTTCCTTTCTTTTCCTCTTCCCTCCTTTTTCTTTTTCTCTTTTCTTTTTCTGACTCTCTCTCCTTTCTTTCTTTCTTTTTTTCTTCTTCATTCTTTCTTTCTCTCCTTCCTTCTTCCCTTCTCTCCCTCCTTCCTTCCATCCTTCCTCTTTCCCTCCATCCCTTCTTCCTTCTTTCCTTCCTTCCACCTACCCTCCCTCTTTTTCTTTTTCTCCTTTCTTTCTCTTTCTGTCTCTCACTTTCTCTTCTTTCTTTCTTTCTCTCTTTCCTTCCTTCCTTCTTTCCTTCTCTCCATCCCTCCCTCCTTCCTTCCTTTTTTCCTCCATCCCTTCTTCCTTCTTTCCTTCCTTTCTCCCTGCCTCCCCCCTCTTTTTCTTTTACTCTTTTTTTTCTTTCTGTCTGTCTCTTTCTCTCCTTTCTTTCTTTCTCTATCTCTCTCTTTCCTTCCATCTTTCCTTCTCTCCATCCCTTCCTCCTTCCTTCCTTCCTTCTTTCCCTCCATCCCTTCTTTCCTTCCTCCCTTCCTCCCTCTTTTTCTTACTCTTTTCTTTCTCTGTCTCTGTCTCTTTCTCTCCTTTCTTTCTTTTTCCTTCCTCCCTTCCTCCCTTCTTAGAAAGAAATCTCAGAAGGTTTGGAGAAAGACATTTTCCCCCATGGTATTTCTGTCTGCAATGTTTGGGGTTGTAGGTACCTGAATTTGCAAATATTGCCGTACACAGAGAGCGTTGTGGTACACCAATTACACTTCAGGTTCAACTTTAATAAGCTTTCCCCCCCCCCCAACTTGAAAATCAAAGGTTCAAAAGGAGTTTGTAGCCTGCGTATTATGATTTCATTAATGATTTCCCTCCCTGAAGAGTTTGTTGTAAATTCTGCACCAGGTACTCTAGCCATGTACTGGAGTTACCTTCTGTCCCTTATGCACAGCACAATTTAATATTATTATGCTGGAGTCTAATACTGATTGAATTCTCTGAGAGCAGTAATTTATGCAGCCAAAATGGCAAAAGCCACACATGAGAGAAAGAAAGAGGGAGAGGGAGGGAGGGAAAGAGGGAAGGGAGAGAGGGGAGGAGAGAGGGAGGGCGAGAGAGAAAGAGGGAGAAGGAGGAGGGAAGGAGAGAGAAAGAGGGAGGGAGGGAGAAGGAGGGAAGGAGGGAAAGAGGGAAGGGAGAGAGGGAAGGAGAGAGGGAGAGGGAGAGAGAGAGAGAGAAATTCAGAGTAACCATGGACTTTTGCAGAAAAGTGCAAAAGGAACAAAAAAACATAGGGTAGGACTGGATTAATTAAGCAAGGACAATGAAGGCAAACATACAAAGGCACCGATTGGTTCCCACTCTCCTAAAAGCCCAAAATAAGAGGAAAAAGAGATTGCACAGAATTGCAACCTGGTGAATTCTGGGAGTTGAAGTCCACCCATCTTAAGGTTGCAGAGGTCAACAAACACCAACATAAAGGATTACGTGGCCAGTCTAAAAAAACCAACGACTCTGAAATGATTGGGAGCAGCCATCATTCTAGAGAAGAAAAGATTTTTCAGTGTGGCATCCACAGCTGTTACAGAATCACTGCAGTTAAGTTGGGCACACTAACTTAGTTAAAGTGATTCTGGCTTCTCCGTTGCTTGTCAGAAAGTCGCAAAAGGGGATCATGTGACCCCGGGACACTGCAACCGTCATAAATATAAGTCAGTTGCCAGGTGTATGAATTTTGATCACGTGACTGGGGAGGCTGCAACGGTCATCAGTGTGAAAAACGGTCTTAAGTCGCTTTTTTTGCGGGGGTGCTGTTGTAACTTCAAACTGTCACTAAACAAACTGTTGAAAGTCTCCATACATGTTCTTCCTTCCGTTCCTCAAAGTCCTTCCTTCTGCCCTTTACAAATACTAAGTAAGTAAGTAAGTAAGGAAGGAAGGAAGGAAGGAAGGAAGGAAGAGGAAGGGAGAGAGAAAGGGAGGGAGGTAGGGAGAAAGAGAGGGAAAGGAAAAAGAGAGAAAGAAAGAAGGGAGGAGGGAGGGAGAGAGGAAGGAAAGGAGGGAGAGAGAGAAAAAGAAAGGAGGGAGGGAGAGAGAGAGAAAGAAAGAAAGTGAGAGAATGAAAAGAAAGAAAGAAAAAGGGAGGGGAGGGAGAGAGAAAGAAAGAAAAGAGAGAAAGAGGGAGGAAGAGAAAAGGAGGGAGAGAGAAAGAAAGAAAGGAGGGATGGAAGGAGGAAGAAAGAAAAGAAAGAAGAAAGAGAGGGAGAGAGAGAGAAAGGAAGGGAGGGAGAAAGAGAGAGAAAGAAAAAAGGAGAGAAAGAAAGAAGGGAGGAGGGAGGGAGAGGGGAGAGAGGAAGGAAAGGAGGGAGAGAGAAAAAGAAAGGGAGGGAGAGAGAACGAAAGGGAGAGAGAAAGAAAGAAAGTGAGAGAATGAAAGGAAAAAAGAAAAGGGGAGGGGAGGGAGGGAGAAAGAAAGAAAAAGAAAGGGTGGGAGGGAGAGAAAAGGAGGGAGAGAGAAAGAAAGAATGAAGAAGCGAGGGAAAGAATGAAGGAAGGAGGGAGAGAGAAAGGAAGGAAGGGGGAGGGAGGGAGAGAAAAGGAGGGAGAGAAAAAAAGAATGAAGAAGCGAGGGAAAGAATGAAGGAAGGAGGGAGGGAGAGAGAAAGGAAGGAAGGAAGGGGGAGGGAGAGAGAAAGAAAGAATGAGGGAGGGAGAAAAAGAAAGAAGAAAGGAGGGAGGGAGAGAGAGAGAAAGAAAGAGGGAGAGAGAGAAAGAAAAGAAAAGAAAAGAAAGAGATGACCAGCCTCAAGATGGATAGGTTCACATTACCAATAATTGCTCTGCTTGGAAGAGTCCAAAGGCCACGTTAGGGACCTCCTCGTGAAGAAAATATCTCTTGGGTGGTTGCTAAGAGTCCACCTCCACTTAATGGCCTACAATCAATCACCCTTTTGCCCTCCGTGACCCTTTCCCACTCCAGAGGGGAAGACGAGAGTTCTGGGCATCTAATTTGGAGTCGAGTGCCGGAGCTCACGATGACAGACAGTTTAAACACGCTTGAAGACAACAAAGCTAAGGAGGAGAAGTAACCAGCCAGCAAATCCATCAGGGGATGCTCGGGTAGCCCAAGAGCTCCTGAGAGCAGCTCGTCCGGAGGATGCAGAAAAACATCCTTCGCGGGTGGAATTTGACTCCGTTTGTGGGGGTGCTTATTTCGAGGTGGACTCTCTGTCTAAGCCAACTCTATGACCGTCACCAAGGTATTTAAACTATACCTTTTGGGAAGGCGTTTTAATTAATTTAGATATCAAATTAATGGTTTAGAAAAGATGAGGTCTTTTTACTAGCCATAGAGAGAATTTATGGGTATCCATGACATTCTCTCTTTCTCTCTTTGTCCCCCCCCTCTCTCTCTTTCTTTTTCTCCTTTTTCTTTCCCCCTCTCTCTGTTTTTCTCTGTTTTTCTCTGTGTGCTTTCCCTCTCTCTCTCTTTTCTCTCTTTTCTTTCTCTCTTTTTCTTTCTCCTTTCTCTCTGACTCTCTTTTTTCTCTTTGTCCCTCTGCTCCTTTCCTCCTCTCTCTCTTGTCTCTTTGTCTTTTTCTTTCTCCTTGCTCTGTCTCTGTTTCTTTCCCTCTCTCCCTTTGTGTCTCTCTCTGTGTGTTTTTCTCTGTGTGTTGCTTTCCCTCTCTCTCTCTTTTCTTTTTTCTTTCTCTCTTTTTCTTTTTCCTTTCTCTCTGTCTCTCTGTTTCTCTCTCTCTCTGTTCCTTTCCTCCTCTCTCTCTCTTTTCTCTTTCTCTTTTTCTTTCTCCTTTCTCTGTCTCCATTTCTTTCCCTCTCTCCCTCTGTGTCTCTCTCTATGTGTTTTTCTCTCTGTGTGTTGCTTTCCCCCCCCTCTCTCTCCTTTCTCTTTTTTCTTTCTCTCTTTTTCTTTTTCCTTTCTCTCTGTCTCTCTGTTTTTCTCTCTGACTCTCTGTTCCTTTCCTCCTCTCTCTCTCTTTTCTCTTTCTCTTTTTCTTTCTCCTTTCTCTGTCTCCGTTTCTTTCCCTCTCTGACTCTCTCTCTGTTTTTCTTTTCTCGGTGTGTGTCTCTCTGTTTCTCTCTCTCCCCCTCCATTTCTCCCTCTGTCTCTTTGTCCCTTTCTCTATTTCTCTTTCTCCTTTATGCCTGCCTGCCCCCCCCCAATACATACACAACATTTAGGTGCCTTGTCAGCCCAATTTCACTTCAAAGGAGACGGTCACAGGCAGTTGGCTTACCTGAACTCCATCAGGAAATTGAAGGGCTTCAGCGCCCTTTCAAGAAGATCTAATTTCTGAGCAAATAAAATAAATAAAATAGAAGTGCCATTTTTCCCCACCTCACTGCCTTGCTCTTGACACCTTAACGCAGATGTTCTACAGCAGGGCAGCTGCAGCATACTGCTGGCTTACACATAAGTGGTTGTCTACTAGATCTTCCTAGAGCCAGGGGTGAAATGCTACTGGTTCGGGTCATTTCGCCCGAACTGGTAGTAAAAAATGCTACAGGTTCGCCGAACCAGTAGTAAAAATGTAAAAAAAAAAAAAAAGTTCTGATGATCAGCTGAGCAAAGCATGATTGTCGGAATTTTTTTTTTTTTTTTACTTTTTTAGCATTTTTTTTACTACCGGTTCTCTAGTACCGTTAGTTAAAAAATGCCTAAAAAGTAAAAAAAAAAAATGTTCCAACAATCAGCTGAGCGCTGCTAGATCGTCTGAATTTTTTTTTTAAAAAAAAACTTTTTAAAGTGTTTTTAACTACTGGTGCCGAGCGATCGTGGGAACCTTTTTAAAAACTTTTTAAAAGCATTTTTTTACTACCAGCTCGGGTGAATAGATAGTAAAAAAAAAAAAACTTTTAAAAGGTAAAAAAAGGGCTCTGACGATCACAGCTGTGCCGCGCGATCGTTTGAGCCTTCTTTTTACGTTTTTTAAAGCATTTTTTAACTGCCTATTTGGCCGAGCCAGTAGTAAAAAAAATGCTTTTAAAAGATAAAAAAAAGGCTCTGACGATCACGCGGCACAGCTGTGATCGTCGGAGCCTTTTTTTTACCTTTTAACAGCATTTTTTAACTACCCTGTTTCCCCGAAAATAAGACATCCCCTGATAATAAGCCCAATCGCATGCGCTAAAATAAGCCTTCCCCCAAAAAATAAGCCCTCCCTGAAAATATTTAAACTCAGAGCTAGAAATCAGGTAAGACGGCAAGAGGAGCCCCATCTTGCTCCACGCTCCCCAAAATAATAAGACCTCCCCGAAAATAAGGCCAAGCGCTTATTTTGGGGTTCAAAAAAAATATAAGACAGGGTCTTATTTTCAGGGAAATACGGTACCTATTCGCCCGAACCGGTAGTAAAAAATGCTTTTAAAAAGCCTTTTCAAAGGTTCCCACGATCGCGCGCCGCAGCTGATCACTTCCCCACTCCCACGCTGTTCTACTTACCTTCCCAAGCCTCCTTTTGGTGCATGCACACACGCATTTACTGCGTACTGCGCGTGCTCGGCCAGTGAACCAATAGTGAACCAGTTCAGATTTCACCACTGCCTAGATCCCTCCCTCCCTCTTTAAAAACTAATGAGGCCATTGTGGTTTTTTGAGCAAGGAGACATCGCAATGGATCCAAAGGAGGAAACGGTTGCTACGAATTCCTTTTGGAGGGGAGGGTGAGAAAATACCTTCACACATGGAAGCCATCAAACACTTGGCTCTCTTTCTGTAATAGCTATTAAACGACCGTTAACATGTCAATTATTTTTTATCAGTAAGAGGAAGGGTGGGGGGAAACCCACCCTACCCATATCTCAAAGGTGCTTTTTTATTTTTTCTCTCAAGAGGCAACTGGACTTATTTGTTTTTTTCTTTGAAGACGTTTCGCTTCTCATCCATGAAGCTTCTTCGCTTCTGACTGGATGGTGAGGAATGGAAGGATTTAATATTCCTTGTGGTCATTTGCATCCTTTTAGAGAGCCGTTGAGGCAGGGCTGAAATTCAGCAGGCTCCGACAGGTTCTGGAGAACCGGTAGCGGAAATTTTGAGCAGTTCGGAGAACCGGTAGCGGAAATTTTGAGTAGTTCGGGGAAAACCGGCAAATACCACCTCTCGCTGGCCCCAGAGTGGGGTGGGAATGGAGATTTTGCAATATCCTTTCCCCTGGAGTGGGGTGGGAATGGAGATTTTGCAGTATCCTTCCCCTGCCACGCCTGCCAAGCCAAGCCAAGCTACACCCACCAAGCCACGCCCACAGAACCAGTAGTAAAAAAATTTGGATTTCACCACTGCGTTGAGACCACCCCAGGACACTCTGACTGTCATAAATATGAGTCCGTTCCCAAGCCGTCATAAATATGAATCGGTTGCCAAGCATTTGAGTTTAGATCGTGCGACCAAGTGGGGGAGGCCGCAACGATCTTAAGGGCAAACTATGCTCATCGCTCGCTTTTTCCCCAGTGTCGCTGTCCCTTCACACGGTCACTAAAACAAACCGTTGTAAGTTGAGGACTTCCTGTATTGCAAAAACCATCATCTGCTGTAGTCTCATCATTCATGGAGTGGTATAAAAGCCCGACGGCTTAAAAATTCCATGCTTTCCTTAACGCTTTGTAAGCCGCCCTGAGTCTCCGGAGAAGGGCGGCATATAAATCAAATCAAATAAATAAATAAATAAATAAATAAATTTAAAAAACGCTTTAAACAACATTTCAACATCTTCCTTTTAACTGCTATTTGGGGAAGTTGGTTTTCTGCATGCTTTCTGCCAAAAAAATGCAGCAAGCTTGCAATTCCATCTGTTTTATGGCTTCCTGAGGAATCTCTTTTATTTTCCTCTACAATATTACTTTCTGCCTAATTGAATCCCGAAACGACTAGAGATCACCTCTGCCTGAACGAGAGCCAGGACAGCTTCTTTTACTTAAAATGTCTTCATCCAAAGTTGAGTCCGCTGGGTGGGTTTGATCCTTTTTTTAATAACTAGTAAAGGAAGCTTGGAGCAGGCCTGATCAAACCAATCTCCTTTGGAATAGAGAGCCTTCCCAAACCAAGAAGAGAGTCACAGGGTAACAGAGTTAGAAGGGACTTTGGAGGTCTTCTAGTCCAACCCCCTGCTCAGGCAGGAAACCCTATACCACTTCAGACAAGTGGTTGTCCAACCTCTTCTTTAAAACTTCCAGTGTTGGAGCATTTACAGCTTCTGGAGGCAAGTTGTTCCACCTGTTAATTGTTCCAACTGTCAGGAAATTCTTCCTTAGTTCTAAGTTGCTTCTCTCCTTGATTGGTTTCCACCTGTTGCTTCTTGTCCTGCCCTCAGGTGCTTTGGAGAATAGCTTGACTCCTTCTTTTTTGGGGCAGCCCCTGAGATATTGGAAGACTGCTATCATGTCTCCCCTAGTCCTTCTTTTCATCAAACTAGACATACCCAGTTCCTGCAACCGTTCTTCATATGTTTCTGTCCCTCTGTTGATGCAGCCTAGGACTGTGTTGGCTTTTTGGCAGCTGCCGCACACGGCTGGCTCCTATCTAAATGGTTGTCCACTAGGGCTCCAAGATCCCTCTCACAGTTACTACTATTGAGCGAGGTACCACCTATACTGTACCTGAGTGTTTGGTTTTTCTTGCCTAAATGTAGAACCTTTTTAAGAAGAGTCTAGACAGTCACTTATCTGAAATGGTATAGGTTCTCCTGCTTGAGCAGGGGGTTGGAATCGAAGACCTCCAAGGTCCCTTCCTGCTCATTCTACTCTACTCTACTCTACTCTACTCTACTCTACTCTACTCTACTCTACTCTACTCTACTCTACTCTACTCTAATTCCATTATTCTATTCTATTCTGTTCTGTTCTGTTCTATTTTAACTTCAATATTCTATTCTATTCTATTCTATTCTATTCTATTCTATTCAATTCTACTCTACTCTACTCTACTCTACTCTATTCTATTCTAATCTAGTCTATTCTAATTCCATTATTCTGTTCTATTCTGTTCTATTCTATTCTACTCTACTCTACTCTACTCTACTCTACTCTACTCTAATTCCATTATTCTATTCTATTCTGTTCTGTTCTGTTCTGTTCTAATTCCAATATTCTGTTCTATTCTATTCTATTCTATTTTCTATTCTATTCTATTCTAACTTCATTATTCTATTCTATTCTATTCTATTCTATTCTATTCTATTCTATTCTATTCTACTCTAGTCTAGTCTAGTCTAGTCTAGTCTAATTCCATTATTCTAATTCTATTCTATTCTAGTCTAACTTCAATATTCTATTCTATTCTATTTATTCTATTCTATTCTACTCTACTCTACTCTAATCTAGTCTAGTCTATTCTAATTCCATTATTCTAATTCTATTCTATTCTAGTCTAACTTCAATATTCTATTCTATTCTATTTATTCTATTCTATTCTACTCTAATCTAATGTAGTCTATTCTAATTCTATTATTCTATTCAATTCGATTCTGTTCTATTCTATTCTACTCTACTCTGCTCTGCTCTACTCTACTCTATTCTACTCTACTCTAATTCCATTATTCTATTCTATTCTATTCTATTCTATTCTATTCTATTCTATTCTATTCTATTCTATTCTATTCTATTCTATTCTATTCTATTCTATTCTACTCTACTCTACTCTATTCTAATTCCATTATTCTATTCCATTCCATTCCATTCCATTCTAGACTAGACAACTACTTGGCTGGGATGGATAAAGACGTGAGCAGGGGTTTGGACTAGAAGACCTCCAAGGTCCTTTCCAACCTACCATTCTATGTTCTGTGTCTTATCTTTTCCCGCCTCTATCGCAGAGCATGGGTTTCCCATCCCCATTTTCAACCGGATACTCAATTTTTTTCACTGCTCTTTTGCCTCCGTTGCAGTTTTTTGCAGGCCTCCCTCCCTTCGTTCGTTTTTTGTCTCCCAGCTATCTGGCTTAAGCCAGGCGCTTGTCGAAAATATTTTTTGCAAGATGCTTACCGACCGAACAGAGCTTTCCAATTGGATGAGCACTTTGTAAATCTTGGCATCCCCTCGATAACAGTTTTCTTATAGTGTCTTTTAAATTCTTGCGTTGGCTTGGGGAATTTTTTTTTTTTTTTTAAATTGCTGTGGGGAAGCATTTGGGCCAATCCTCGTAACTGTTGTTATTATGATTATTTTTTTTTTTTAAATCTTGCTGAAGTTTGGTCTGTAATGCATCCAAACGCTGTAATTGGGAACAGTCGGGGTTTTTTTTTTTTTTTTAGATCGGAAGTCAGCGGATAAATTGATAGAGAAATTGAAAAGGAAGGAAGAAACTTAGATAGCAAGAGTTTCTGATTGGGTTGGGTTTTTTTTTCTCTCTCTTTTTCTCGGAGATGTTTAAAACAGGAGCATCTGTTGGGGGAGAGGGGAAGTGTTCAAAAAAAGTCAAAATGATACTTGTGCAATCGGAGACCCCACCTTTTTGATATGTACGACTTAACAGCAGTTCACTTAGTTACGACGGCACTGAAAAAAGTAACTTGCTGTGACCCTTTTTCACACTTACAACCAGTGGTGGGTTCCTCCCGGTTCGGTCCGGTTCGGCCGAGCCAGTAGCGGTGATGATATGACGTCACCGAACCGGTTCTGCCCCTCTCCACCGCCCCCCTGTGTTATTTTTACCTTTTATTTGGCCCCACCCCCAATCTATTGCTGCCTCCTAAGTCCCAGCTGATCGGCTAGAAGGAAAAAAATGTTTAAACTCTTGCCATGGGGCTTCAAAGGGCCGCCCTACAGCTGATCAGTGTTAAAAGGCAGTGTGGTGGTAGACTGGTGCCTGCAAAAACAAATGAGTAGACCGATACCTCCAAAAACAAATGAGTAGACCAGTGCCTCCAAAAACAAATGAGTAGACCAGTGCCTCCAAAAACAAAAGAGTAGACCGGTGCCTCCAAAAACAAATGAGTAGACCGGTGCCTCCAAAAACAAATGGGTAGACTGGTGCCCCCAAAAACAAATGAGTAGACCGGTGCCTGCAAAAACAAATGAGTAGACCGGTACAGCTCTGCAAGCAGTTAAAAGCCTGGTAGACCAGTACCTCTGCTAAATCCTAAAGAATTGTCACATGACCGTCAAGCCACGCCCACAAAATAAGCCACGCCCACAGAACTGGTAGTAAAAAAATTTAGAACCCACCCCTGCTTACGACCGTTGCAGCGTCCCCATGGTCACGCGATCAAAACTCAAGATGCTTGGCACCTGACTCGTATTTATGACGGCTGCAGTGTCGTTGGAGGGGGGGCGGGTGCCTCACGTGATCCCCTTTTACGACCTTCTGACAAACAAAGCCAATGGGGGAGCCAGATTCACTTAACAATCGTGCAAGAAAAGTCATAAAAAGGGGGCAAAACTCACTGAACAACTCTCTCGCCCAGTAACAGAAATTTCGGGTTCAATTGTGGTCGCAAGTCAAGAACTACCTGTGCTTTGTTCAAAGGAGGTAGGACTTTTGATTCTTAGGCCACCTACTGAATATCCCTGGTTCAAACCAGAAATATTCAAAGGTACGAAATTATACAGATTGTCCTTGATTTATAACCTTTAGTGACCATTTGAAGTTACAACGGAACTCCCAAAAGATACTTAGAATAGAATAGAATAACAGAGTTGGAAGGGACCTTGGAGGTCTTCTAGTCCAACCCCCTGCTCAGGCGGGAAATCCTATAACTATATTGGACAAATAGCTGTCCAATCTCTTCTTAAAAACTTCCTGTGTTGGAGCATTCACAACTTCTGGTGGCAAGTTGTTCCACTGATTATAATTGTTCTCACTGTCAGGAAATTTCTCCTCAGCTCCAGGTTGCTTCATGATTGCATGTCGGGTGCCCAGCAACCAGCTCTGATTGACAGCTGTTGTCCCACAGTCATTTGACTGCAATTTTGATGTCTTTTGGCGGAAACCCCGCGTTTTACTTCTGGTTTCCATCCAAATACGCCCGTTGTGGATAATGACATTGTGGTCGTTAAGCGAGTTTATTGTTTGCAATGGGCGGTTTTTTGCCAGAAGAAGTTTCCGGGGGGGACGACGTCATAACTCACAGTCGTGTGACCATGCAAACCGTCATAAATGTGAGTTGGTTACCGAGCACCCAAAATCTGATCATGTGACTGCACGAGGGGGTGAGATTGTCAGAACTTTGCATCCAAATAGCAAATACCTTTGGCGGGGGGGTGGGAGGGGGGAGGTGTCCTGTCATAACTTTAACTAATCCCTAGCGACCGGTCATTAAGCGAGGACTGCCTATATAGACCAGCTTCATTAAGAATGATAGTTTAAGCAGTTGCTACTGTTTTACAACAGAGAGAATGATGCGTCAGCTCTTCCTTTCTTTTTCAATTCCGAGCCCACAAATTCGTTTAAATTTTTGACCGATTTGCGCAAAGCATATTGTAAAGAAAATGGGGACTTTCCGTCTTATGGCCGGTGAATTCAACGTGCTTTTACTTGGACTTTCTATTTCACCCAAGGGGGAAAGTAGTATTAATTTAATCTCCTTGTGAATTATGCATTGCTTAGCAATATGACGGTTTAAAATTACTGTATGGCTATATTATCTACTTTTTTTTTTTTTTAAAGAAAAAGAAAAAGTGAGCTATCAAATATTAAGAAATCCTCATAGGTATTTTTTTTTTTTAAATTAAAAAAAGATGGGGGGGGGGAGAAAAAAGCCTCTGGGAGGATCTGATTAAAAATGGAGAATATATATATTTGCAGAGTGAGAATGAGGCAGTTCTGCATCGAAACCATTTCCAAAATAACTTCGAAAGGCAGGCAAAGTCATAAGCAGGGGTGAAATGCCACCGGTTCACACCGGTTCAGGGGAACCGGTAGTGGTGGCTGCATGTGGTTCGACGAACTGGGAGCAGTGGCAGCACAAGGCTCCGCCCACCTGCCCGGACGTTGTTACTTCCTGTTTAACCAGGAAGTAACGTGTTTTTGACCCTCTGCGCGTGCGCAGAAGGCTTTGCGCATGTGCAGAGGGTCCAAAATCACACCTGATGCGCCCGTGCGAGCAAAGCGCGTATGCACAGCACGCTCACTTCCAAACTGGTAGGGAAGGTAGGTAGATTTCACCCCTGGTTGTAAGGTGTTCTTAATTCAATGAGCTGCTAATCCTTCTGTTCAAGTGGCTAAATCAGTGGATGTGCTAAATTGCCTAATCTTAATTTCTTATCAGCAGGGCTTCCTATTAGCAGAAAAGATCGTTTTAGTTTTTAATATTTTATACTCCATATATTGAAATTGTATTTCAAGAAACCTTCCTGGACTGACCTGCGAAGGTTTTTTTTTCGCAGCCCCATTTCGCTTGTTGGAAGACGTAATTGCATTTAGACCAAGGTCTTCTGAAGGAAACGGCCGACTAAATTAACATTAACTGCGTTCCTGTGGGGCTCGGTGCATTGTGGGTAGACGATTTCGCCTCTGGAAAGGACAGGTTGACCTAAGAGAGACCAGATGTTGACAAGGCACAGCGTTAATTGATTTTCCCAAAAGGGGCAAATTTAATCACCTGGGAGGGGAAATGAAAGACGAAGTGGAGAACTTAATTGCTTCGTAATTTTTCGTCTTTCTTCACTTCCTTCAACCGAGCGCAGGTATCTCTGGGCTATCCCATAATTCTTTCAAACCCAAGTTTAGGGATGGTCTCAGCTCAGGCAGATAGATATAGATAGATGCAGATAGATAAAGAGAGATGATAGAGCTAGAGATGATTGAGAGAGATAGAGAAATAGATGATAGAGAGATAAAGAGAAGATAGATTTTCTATCTTAGATAGAAAAATAGATGATAGATAGATAGATGATGGATGGATGGATGGATGATAGATGATAGGTAGACAGACAGACAATATGTAGGTAGGTAGGAAGGAAGGAAGAAAGATGGATGGATGGAAGATAGATAGATAGATAGATAGATAGATAGATAGATAGATAGATAGATGATGGATGGATGGATGATAGGTAAGTAGGTAGATAGACAGACAGATGATAGGTAGGTAGGAAGGAAGATAGATGATGGATGGATGGATGGATGGTAGGTGGAGGGAGGGAGGGAGGGAGGATAGGTAGGTAGGAAGGAAGGAAGATAGATAGATAGATAGATAGATGGATGGATGGATGGAGGGAGGGAGGGAGGGAGGGAGGGAGAGAAGGAGGGAGGGAGGATAGGAAGGAAGATAGATAGATAGATAGATAGATAGATAGATAGATAGATAGATAGATAGAGGGAGGATAGGTAGGAAGGAAGGAAGATAGATAGATAGATAGATAGATAGATAGATAGATAGATAGATAGATAGATAGACAGACAGACAGACAGACAGACAGACAGACAGACAGACAGACAGAGGGAGGATAGGAAGGAAGGAAGGAAGGAAGGAAGGAAAGAAGGAAGGAAGGAAGATAGATAGATAGATGGATAGATAGATAGATAGATAGATAGATAGATAGATAGATAGATAGATGATGGATAGGATGATAAACTCAATTTACCCACTTCAAAATGTAGATAATTCCCCATAGGCATCTTTCCTGCATAGACAACATACTACAGCTATTCCTCGATTTAACAGAGCCCAAAATTTCCGTTGCTAAGCGAAATAGTTGTTAAGTGAGTTTTGCTCCATTTTAGGTACCATTCTTGCCACAAATGTTAAGCGAACCACTGCAGTTGTTAAGTGAGTAACATGGCTGTTGAGTGAATCTGGCGCCCCCCTTGACTTGCAAGTCCAGACCTCCTGTATAGCACCATCAAACTTGCAGGATTCTGTAATTCCAGCCCATCCCAATGAAAAATAATCAAGGAACCACCAAGATCACTCCCCACCAACACTCACTGAGTAATTCAATTGTATATAAACAGAGAGCAAACCGCACTCCCTTCCAGCACTGATGATATTACCTCGATGGGTAATGAAACGTCTGCAAGAAAATAGCCCAGCTCAGAAAACACCAAGGACCCCATAAATTATTGTATATATCTGCCTACTTTGCGTTTCCAGGATGTGGGGTCTCAAGTTTTGAGGAATTTGCCTTATGCACATACACACCATCATTTAGACACACATATATACAAATACACACACACACACACATCCCATTGTCTGTCTCCCAGCCGCTGTTACTTCCAAAGTTTTCTGTTCACTTACTACACAGTTTTGCTTCAGATTCACTGACTGGGGTTGAAGAAACTCCATTAAAGCAGGGGTGAAATCCAGCAGGTTCTGACAGATTCTGGAGAACCGGTAGTGGAAATTTTGAGTAGTTTGGAGAACCGGCAAATGCCACCTCTGGCTGGCCCCAGAGTGGGGTGGGAATGAAGATTTTGCAATATCCTTCCCCTGGAGTGGGGTGGGAATGGAGATTTTGCAGTAGCCTTCCCCTGCCACACCCACCAAGCCACATCCACAGAAGCGATAGTAAAAAAAATTGGATTTCACCCCTGCATTAAAGATACTGTCATCCCTGATCATTTGAAGTGTTAATATCATTTTATAACACCTTGGCATTTTATAATGTTTTGCTAAGGCCACACGTGGAAATAGCATCCAGTTTTGGTTGCTACGATGTAAAAAAAGATGTTGAGACTCTGGAAAGAGTGCAGAGAAGAGCAAAAAATATGATTAGGGGATAAGATGTTGTAAGGCCGTCATTCATGCTAAAGTTTATCCAACTAAGTATTAACTGACATGGGTGAAAATTTTTGTATATCTCGTTTTTTCTATGGTGATAATTTTTGTAGATCTCGTTTTTTCTATGGTGATAATTTTTGTAGATCTCGTTTTTTCCATGGTGATAATTTTTGTAGATCTCGTTTTTTCTACGTGTTTCCCTTTTCTTCTCTATACTGTAACTGCTATTCTAAGGGCAAATCCTTCATAAAAGTTATTGCATTACATTCTTGATTCAATTCTCTTTCCATTGATATATAATTTTATGGTACTACTCCAAAAAAAGAAAGTGGTGTTATCAGCTAGTTTTAGAAAATACACTTTTCCCAAAAGGTTTCCACAATTTTTTTTTCATATTTTTTTATTATTAACATATAAAAAAAGAAATTAACATACATAACATACATGAATCATAATATATAATATATAACAATATACACAATACAAACAATCAACGAGTGCTCCCCCACCCCTCGGGATCATTCCTTCTTCCAAAATCTTAAAGCTTCTTCTGGTGGTGGTATCCCTCTTCCTCCAGAAAACACATATATTAGGAACTGTTTCCAGATTCCATTGAATTTGTTTACTTTCATTATGCCCCTCCTTACTTTAATATTACAAGTCAATTTATCATTTATGGCAATATCCCATACTTCCTTATACCATTCTTCCAAACAATAATCACGTTGTGTCTTCCAGTTCCTAGAAATCATTAACCTTGCTGCAGTCAACAAATTTATTATCAATTCTTTAGTCTCTTTTTTACATTTTATATCTTCCACAATTTTGGCCATTACTGTATACCATTTTCCCTGCCTGAGCAGGGGGTTGGACTAGAAGACCTCCAGGGTCCCTTTTCAACTCTGTTATTCACGCTCTCCAAGCGAGCGCTGCAGGAATCTTTAATTTTGGCGTTTAAGAGTGCAAAGACCTTTGTCCCTTGGACTTGGTGCCTTTCAGTTCCCCTTTATACGGAAATAGCTCGGCGCATCTGGCAACAATTGTCAGGTTCCCAAATGCACGTAAATCAAAGGCAGTATAGCTGGAGGCGGTTGAGAGAGAGAGAGAGAGAGAGAGGGAGTTTGCCGATTGAAATATTTCCCCATAAAAGCAGGCTTTCTGCACATTAAAATCCAGAAACTGGAGACGTTCCTGCTTCTCCATGTGGTATAGATTGGATTACAAAACAGCCCCTTTTGATTCGGCCCTCCGCATCAATCAGCAGCCGGCCCTGCAAACCGCACCTCTAAATTTAAAGAATTGAACCTTGCGGATGTAAACGGAACGAACTGCCGGTAGTTCTCGATGTACGACCATCACTGAAGACGACATTTCCATGTCTAAGCAAGGCAGCTGGTACAAACCGCCGCTCAAGCCTTTATCCATCCCAGTCAAATATTTGACCAGTCTACAGGGTAGGGTAGGGTAGGGTAGGGTAGGGTAGAATAGAATAGAATAGAGTAGAATAGAATAGAATAGAATAGAATAGAATAGAATAGAATAGAATAGAATAGAATAGAATAGAATAGAACAGAACAGAACAGAACAGAACAGAACAGCATAGCATAGAATAGCATAGCATAGCATAGCATAGCATAGCATAGCATAGCATAGCATAGAATAGCATAGCATAGCATAGCATAGCATAGCATAGCGGATAGGATAGCATAGGATAGGATAGGATAGAAAAGAAATGAATAGAAAAGAAAAGAAAAGAAAAGAAAAGAAAAGAAAAGAAATGAATAGCATAGCATAGCATAGCATATAGGATAGGATAGGATAGGATAGGACAGGACAGGACAGGACAGGACAGAAAAGAAATGAATAGAATAGAATAGGATAGGATAGGATAGGATAGGATAGGATAGGATAGAAAAGAAATGAATAGAATAGAATAGAATAGAATAGAATAGAATAGAATAGAATAGAATAGAATAGAGTAGCATAACATAGCATAGCGTATAGGATAGGATAGGATAGGATAGGATAGGATAGGATAGAACAGAACAGAAAAGAAAAGAAAAGAAAAGAAAAGAAAAGAAAAGAAAAGAGAAATGAATAGCATAGCATAGCAGATATAGGATAGGATAGGATAGGACAGGACAGGACAGAACAGAACAGAAAAGAAAAGAAAAGAAAAGAAAAGAAAAGAAAAGAAAAGAAAAGAAAAGAAAAGAGAAAAGAATAGCATAGCATAGCATAGCATAGCAGATATAGGATAGGATAGGATAGGATAGGATAGGATAGAATAGAATAGAATAGAATAGAATAGAATAGAATAGAATAGAATAGAATAGAATAGAATAGAATAGAATAGAATAGAATAGAATAGACGAGTCCATGTTCGTCATTTGCGAAGTCTTCCTTGTTTTGCCAATTCACTCCTTTCAACTTCGTGGTGGTGTTGTTGTTTTCTTAATTTCCTCGCAGGCACCCTTGTGTCATTCGTGGGCAGGTGATGACAGCAGATGGAACCCCTCTGGTCGGCGTCAACATCAGCTTTGTCAACAACCCACTTTTCGGCTACACCATCAGCAGACAAGATGGCAGGTAGGTGGACCTCTCTTCCCTTGAGTGGTAGGAAGTCGGGATTGGCTTCCGGATTTGAATACAGCGTCATCAGATTTGTGGCCTCCTTGTCTGTTGGCACATACCCAAATACCCTTAGGCAGGGGTAGGTTCACGGGGGTTCACGGGGGTTCGGGAGAACCTCTAGCTAAGATTCTGTGCAGTTCGGAGAACCCCCAAATCCCAATCCTTGTTGGCCCCGCCCACCCCACGCGGACCATTTTGGATGCAGGTAAGTGCAAGAGGCTCGGGGAGGGTGAAAAATGGGCCCACTGGAAGTTTGGGAAGGCCGGAAACGTGCCAGTTTCCAGCCTCCAGAGGGCCTCCGGAGCCTGGGGAGGCTGTTTTCGCCCTTCCGGAGGCTCGAAAAAAGCTTCCAGAGCCCGGTGAAGGCAAAAACACCCCCCCCAACCGCCGTGGTTCAGGAGGCTGACTCGGACACACCTACCATGGCCACACCCACCCAGCAACCGAGCAGAGAACCCCTTGCTAAAATTTTTGAAGCCCACCCCTGCCCTTAGGGCAGACTCCAGATGAATAATATTAAGGAGTTGTGGTCGTAAGTCGAGGACTACCTGTAGAGATGTGTCCGCGAGGTTCTCAGAAGCCACGCTCAAACTCTCAAAGAAAGCTACCCTCGCTTCCATGTTGTGGATGGACAAAGCAAGGTCTTGCATGACGACCCATTAGAAGATGACCCATTAGTAAGATTCTCATAGTCTTAACATTAGGAAGATTAATGAGTCAGAAAATGGTTACTCAGAATACGTTTGAGGAAGTTCCACTTGTGACTTCCCACGTCATATGACTGCCCTGATTTAATCTAGACTAAGACGAGGGGCTATAACAATTGGTGTCTTCTTGCCAAGTGTCCGAGCTTATGCGTTTTGTGGCCTACCAGCGGCCAGCAGAGCTGGGAGCAGATTCAGACAGTGAGGAGGTTGGGGAGGAACATGGGCCAGTCCTGGAGTCTGGGGAAGACTCTGATGAGGGCTCTGCGTCAGAGGCAGAGAGGGAGCCAGGGCCGGATGCCAGTTATCAGTTGCCTTCGGAGTCAGACATCAGTGAGGCAGATGAACAGCTCGAGCCTGTTCCCAGTGTGCGCATGTGCAGAGTTGCCAGACGAAGGGAACAGCCAAAGAACAAGGGTCGACTCAGGAGTAAGGCCACAGGTGGGCGATGAATTCCCCAGAGGGAATAAAAGAGGAGCGAAAGGGGAATGGAGTTTGCAGGAGACAATTAATTCACTTAATTGGTTTGTGACTCTCCGAGACTCCTTGCCAAGGTTTGAAGATGGTATGGGACCTGGGTATTTGCAGGACCGCCTTCTGCCGCCGATAGCCTCCCACCGTCCAGTACGCTCCCACAGAGAGGGACTCCTCAGGGTGCCGTCAGCCAGGCAATGTCGGTTGGTGACCCCCAGGGGGAGGGCCTTCTCTGTGGCAGCTCCTGCCCTCTGGAACAATTTGCCCCCGGAGATACGAAGGATATCGGATCTCAGGGTTTTTCGCCGTGCCCTAAAAACTTTTCTTTTCCATCAAGCAGGGCTGGTGTGAAAACCCCCCCCTTTTTTTTTCAGTCTTTTTTAGCTTTTTAAATTGTCAAATGGGTTTTAGTTTTCAATGTTTTAAATTTTTGGGCCAGAGTTATTTAATTATTTTAATAATTTTAAATTTTGTATTGATACGTGTTTTAGTTCTGGCTGTGCACCGCCCTGAGTCCATTAGGAAAAGGGCGGGATATAAATTAATGAAAGAAAGAAAGAAAGAAAGAAAGAAAGAAAGAAAGAAAGAAAGAAAGAAAGAAAGAAAGAAAGAAAGAAAGAAAGAAAGAAAGATAGATAGATAGATAGATATTGGTCTGGCAGCTCTCCAAGCCAGATAAGGTCTGTGACTGTAAATGCTCCCTTGAAAGACTTTGCTGGATGTGAATGAGAAGAATTCACCGTAACTTAATAAAAAGGGTTTTTTGTCAGGACAAGGAGTCTGCTTCATGCTCTTGGGAAGCCTAGGTCAGAACAATGTGTAAAAAGGCAGTCTCAGTGATAAGCACTAGGCGCATTGATTATGCGCCATCAAGTCATAGTCGACTCTTAACAATGGCATAGATAGAATTTTTCCAGAGGGCATGTAGCACATCTTTATGGAATGCCGGTTTGTTTTGTATTAATTAATCCCATTGGAAGCCCAGATTCTTGAAGTTGCACATTTGTAAGGGTTGAGTAATAAATTGAGAGGAGCAATTAAAAATGAGTTGGTGGCTGAGCCAGCTCAAACGATTCTGGAAGGGGAGCAATTGGTCGTCCATCCAGTTGAGCTGCATCTGGGACCGTCCCATTGGTATCGATTTTACCTGGTCAGACTCTGTCACGTGAAGTGTTAATACCACTTTATAATGCCACACTTGGAATACGGCATCCAGTTTTGGTCCCCACGATGTAAAAAAAGATTGTTGAGACTCTAGAAAGAGTGCAGAGAAGAGCAACAAAGATGATGAGGGGACTGGAGGCTAAAAGATATGAAGAACGGTTGCAGGAACTGGATATGTCTAGTTTGATGAAGAGAAGGAGACATGATAACAGTCTTCCAATATCTCAGGGGCTGCCACAAAGAAGAAGGAGTCAAACTATTCTCCAAAGCACCTGAGGGTAGGACAAGAAGCAACGGGTGGAAACTAATCAAGGAGAGAAGCAATCTAGAAATAAGGAGAAATTTCCTGACAGTGAGAACAATTAATCAATGGAACGACTTGCCTCCAGAAGTTGTGAATGCTCCAACATTGGAAGTTTTTAAAAAGAGGTTGGATAACCATTTGTCTGAAGTGGTGTAGGGTTTCCTGCCTGGGCAGAGGGTTGGACTAGAAGACCTCCAAGGTCCCTTCCAACTCTGTTATTCTATTCTATTCTGAATTCTATTTTGAGATTCAATTCTATTCTATTCTATTCTATTCTACTCTACTCTACTCTACTCTACTCTACTCTACTCTACTCTACTCTACTCTACTCTACTCTACTCTATTCTATTCTATTCTATTCTATTCTATTCTATTCTCTTTAAAAAGCCAGCACAGTCGCAGGGTGCATGAACAGAGGGATATAATCAAGATCAAGTGTTAATACCACTTTATAATGTCTTGGTAAGGTCACACTTGGAATCCTGAATCCAGTTTTGGTTACCATGATGCAAAAAAGATATTGGCACTCTAGAAAGAGTGCAGAGAAGAGCCACAAAGATGCTTAAGGGACTGGAGGCTGAAAACATACCATGAACGATTGAGAGAACTAGCAAAGAGAAGGATTGGGGTGACATGATAGCAGTGTTCCAATATTTAAAGGGTTGTCACAGAGAAAAGGGCTAGAGGGAAGTTCTCTGAAGATGGGCTTCGTGAGGTTCGAAAGTCCGAAAGCTCGGAAGACAAAACCTCTTGTGACTGACCCAGATTGTATCCTGCAAGAAAAGTCAACCTATTCTCCAAAACACATGAAGAAGAAGTTATCATATGGTCACCACACTATAAAAAAGATGTTGAGACTCTAGAAAGAGTGCAGAGAAGAGCAATAAAAATAATTAGAGGACTAGAGGTTAAAACATATGAAGAACGGTTGCAGGAACTAGGCCTGGCTAGTCTAGTGAAGAGAAGGACCAGGGGAGACAGGATAGTTGTGTTCCAATATTTGAGGAGCTGCCACAGAGAGGAGGGGGTCAAGCTATTCTCCGAAGCACCTGAAGGCCAGACAAGGAATAATGGATGGAAACTGATCAAGGAGAGATTCAACCTGGAACTAAGGAGACATTTTCTGACATTGAGAACAATCAACCCATGGAACAGAATTTTCCTTCAGAAGTCATGGGAGCTTCATTACTGGAGGCTTTTAAGAAGAGACTGGACTGCCATCTGTCAGAAATGGTGTAGGGTCTCCTGCTTGGGCGGGGGGTTGGACTAGATGACCGACAAGGTCCCTTCCAACTCTGTTATTCTTTTATTAAGATATGGGAAATTATCAAAGAGAAACCCAGCTTGGAATGAAAGAGAAATTTTCTGACAGCAAAAACAATTAACCAATGGAACAACTTCTCTTCAGAAGTTGTAGGTGCTCCTATCACTGGAGGTTTTTAAGAAGAGTGGACAGACATTTGTCTAAAATGGTATAGAGCAGTGATGGCTAACCTTTTTGCCGTCGCGTGCCAAAAGCGGGGGAGCATGGGGGGGTTGCGCGCGCATGTGCCTACACCCATAATTCAATGGGCCCCGCTCCTGTGCATGTGTACGTGACACACACACACCCCGCGCTCCCCAACTTTTGGCACGAGATGGCATGGTGGGCCCAGTGGGCCCGTTTTTCACCCTCTGGAGGGCCTCCGGGGGCTGGGGAAGGCCGTTTTCGCCCTCCCCAGGCTCCTAGAAAGCATCTGGAGCCTGGGGAGAGCGAAAAACCCCCCTGGAGGCCCTCCGGAGGCTGGAAACAGCCTGTTTCCCAACTTCCGGTGGGCCCGGAAGGCCCGAAAATCAGCTGGCTGGCGCACGATTGCGTGCTGGAGCTGAGCTAGGGCAACGCTCACGTGCCCACCGATATGGCTCCGTGTGCCACCTGTGGCACGCGTGCCATAGGTTCGCCATCACGGGTATAGAGTTTTCTGCTTGAGCAGGGAGTTGGACTGGAAGATCTCCAAGGAAACCTTCCAACTCTATTATTCTCCAGATCTCAGAGAATGGGAGTTTCTTTTGGTTGTTACAGACTTGTTTTGCATCAACACTTTGGAAACATCTGCACAGCCACAGCAACAAAGACCAGTCCGAGTGTTTGTTGGGTGGGTTTGTTTAAACAACTAGGCCTTGAAGGATTCCGATCAAATTGCAGGAAAACATTCCTTCCTTTGTCAAGCCGATCGTTGTCCCAACAGAATAATCCATTTTGTCAGGCAGTAAAAAATGACCCTTTGCTTTGAACCAGTGAGTAGGCAACACTGTGCAAAAAAATTCTCCTCAGAGACTACAGGATAATGTCAAATTTCCAGAATTCAGCAGTAAATAAATTCAGCAATAAACCTTTAAGTTTTCCAACCTAACGTGTCTTAACTTGGCGGTTAAGCTTTGAATTGACTTCAGTTTCTCGGACTGGGTTAGATAAGATTATATAGAAATTTTATTGTTGATTAGATTGAAGAGGTATAAAACAGTTGACCGTTACTTTAATGGTGTACTTTCTTTTTATACCGACTCTACGTGAAATCCATTTCTTTTATTTTTTTTTTCTTGCCTTTCGAACTTACGAGGAATTCATTGCCTGCGCTTCGTGTCTTGGAGTCAAGTGGTTGTTTTGATTGATTGATTGATTGATTGATTGATTGATTAGCCCTTGGGCCATATTAAAGTCCAGCATTCCAGAAACAAATTATAAATAATAATTTATAAATAAACCAGAAACTAATCCAGAATCTAATTATAAATAATCGTTTATAAATAAATAAACAAATTATTACTGAAATTAGATAAAAGCAATTTAAAATGGAATTGGAATAAAATACAATTTAAAATGAAATCGGAATAAAATACAATCTAAGATGAAAAATGGAATAAAATGCAATAATTTAAGATATGGATAAAATACGATAAAATTATATGATTTATATTATATTTTTTATATCCTGAGAAGCGTATCTCAGCTTATCTCGGAATTCAGACACAGAGATTTGTTTAGGAGGAGAGTTTTGCAAATATTATAGGTAGTCCTCAAACTTACGACCACAATAGGGACAAGAATTTTTGTTGCTAAGTGAGGCGGGTTTAGTCATGTCCTATCATACAACCTTTTTACACCTGTTCTTAAGTGAATCACGTGGTTGTGAAGCAAATCCCAAAGACCTACTTGGCAAAGCTACACAGAATCCAGAATCAAACAGAGATGCCGACTGGGAACAGAATTAACAATGTTGCTTTCTTGCAAAGGGCCCACGTGCCTTTGCTCCTCTTTTAAGCCTTATGGGAGGGGCCAATCATCTCCAGACCTTACTCCCGAGTTGTCCCTTTTGTTTTAGCTGTTCTTGCCTTCTGGCAGCCCTGAGCATGCGCGCACTAGGAACAGGCTCCTCCTGTTCCTCTGCCTCTCTGATATCCGATTCTGGAAGCTCCGGAGTCCGCGCACCACTCCCAGATAGCCCTGGCCCCATTTCTGCCTCCCTCGTCCGAGCCTTCCCCAGACCCCAGGACTGGCCCATGTTCCTCCCCAGCCTCCTCACTGTCAGACTCCACTGCCAGCTCTGCAGGCTGCTGGCGGACCACAACACGACCTCCTTAGATGCGGCCTCTGAATTCCGGGGAATTCCCAGAATTCCCCAGCCAGCATGGGTGGATTTCACTTCCCAGAATTCCCTAGCCAACATGGGTGGACTTCAGTTCCCAGAGTTCCCCAGCCAAAATGGTTGGATCTCAGCTCCCAGAATTCCCCAGCCAGCATGGATAGACTTGAGCTCCCAGAATCCCCCAGCCACCTTGGGTGGACTTCAATTCCCAGAATTCCCCAGCCAAAATGGTTGGATCTCAGCTCCTAGAATTCCCTAACCAGCATGGGTGGACTCCAGTTCCCAGAATTCCTCAGCCGGCATGGGTGGATTTCCAGCTTCCAGGGTGCTAGCTAGGGAATTCTGGGAATTGAAGTCTATGCATCTTAAAGTTTATCAAGGTTGAATCTATAGCCTTCCATCTCGGAACATGTTTTCTTTACAAAACATTACTCCTTTTTACTTCTTTGTAAAAGAAATCAGAAAATAACTTTTCTTAATTTATGTGGGGGTGGTTTTTTTAATAGTGCATTTGTGCTTGAGTTCAAATCCACCCTGTCAATTGGCCAAAATAGAATCACTTTATTTATTTATTTATTATTAGGGACGCGGTGGCTCAGTGGCTAAGACGCTGAGCTTGTCGATCGAAAGGTCGGCAGTTCAGCGGTTCGAATCCCCAGTGCTGTGTAACGGGGTGAGCTCCCGTGACTTGTCCCAGCTTCTGCCAACCTAGCAGTTCGAAAGCACGTAAAAAATGCAAGTAGAAAAATAGGGACCACCTTTGGTGGGAAGGTAACAGCGTTCGGTGCACCTTCGGCATTTAGTCCTGCCGGCCACATGACCATGGAGACGTCTTCAGACAGTGCTGGCTCTTTGGCTTTAAAACGGAGATTAGCACCGCCCCCTAGAGTCAGGAACGACTAGCACATATGTGCAAAGGGAACCTTTACCTTTACTTATTTATTTATTTTTAAGGGGAAATGTCACCACAAAGTCACCCTCCTTCACCGACATCAACAGCTCTTCTTTCCTCTAAAAAAACAACAACAAAAAATCTTGACTTTTTGTCCACATAGTTTTGACCTGGTCACGAACGGCGGGATAGCCATCGTTCTGCGTTTCGAGCGGGCGCCCTTCATCACTCAGGATCACACCCTCTGGCTGCCATGGAACCACTTCTTCGTCATGGAGACCATCGTCATGCGACACGAAGAAAATGACATCCCCAGCTGTGACCTGAGCAACTTTGCCCGGCCCAACCCTGTGGTTTCCCCCACTCCGCTGACCGCCTTCGCCAGCTCCTGTTCCGAACGAGGCCCCATCGTGCCAGAAATCCAGGTAAGAAAACGGAACTGCAAAGATGCTTCCAGATGTGGGCCACCCTTGGCGAATTCAGGGACCAACATCTGTCGTGTCTCTCCTTTGCTCGAAATAGCGTCCGCGCAATCCCAGAATTAAAATTCCACACTTTCAAAAGCATGTCGGTTCATGGCTGAATGCTGACAAGAACAAGAGAATGTGGTTTTTCAGCAAAAAAAAAAAAAAGTGAGAATCAGGCAGGGGTGAAATCCAGCAGGTTCTGGAGAACCGGTAGCAGAAATTTTGAGTAGTTCAGAGAACCGGCAAATGCCACCTCTGACTGGCCTCAGAGTGGGGTGGGAATGGAGATTTTGCAATAGCCTTCTCCCAGGAGTGGGGTGGGAATGGAGATTTTGCAGTATCCTTCCCCTGGAGTGAGGTGGGAATGGAGATTTTGCAGTATTCTTCCCCTGCCACGCCCACCAAGCCACACCATGCCAACCAGTCACGCCCACAGAACCAGTAGCAAAAAAAATTGGATTTCACCCCTGGTGTCAGGGTAATGAAGATTTAAAGCTGACCAGCCATTGTAAGACTTCTAAATCAAGTTAATGAACTGAGGATGAGTCAGCAAGGTTACTGCCATTTTAAGAAGCTGTCATCATCAGGGATAGCAGGGAGTGAGGATTGCAGGTAGGAGGAGGATAACAATTTATTTTATTTATTTATTTATTTAATTTATATACCGCCCTACTCCCGAAGGACTCAGGGCGGTGAACAGCCAAACAGTAAAAATACATAAATGCAAAATTTAAAAAACAAGTAAAATCGAATTAAACAAGTTTGGCCCAAACATATTAAAACCCCAATCATTTAAAAAACCAATTAAAATTTGCGTAATTAAAAAGAGGGAAAAGATTAGGCCAGGCCCGCCTGGTGGAATAAAAAGGTCTTAAGAGCGCAGCGGAAGGTACGCAGATCCGACAAAGGAGTGAAATTTGGATTTCACCACTGCTTTGAACCGTCTTTCAAACCAGCGATCCTCTCTATCCAAAATGTGGACTTTGTTGTCTTCAAAAGTTTTTTAGCTTTGATTTTTATTTTAATTTTTTTTTAATCTCCAGGCTTTACAAGAAGAGATTAAGATTTCAGGGACTAAAATCAAGCTAAGCTACCTGAGCAGCCGTACTTCTGGCTACAAGTCAGTCCTGAAGATCAGCTTAACCCATCCCACCATCCCTTTTAACCTGATGAAAGTCCACCTCATGGTTGCGGTGGAAGGACGCCTCTTCAGAAAGTGGTTTGCGGCAGCTCCCGACCTCTCCTATTACTTCATCTGGGACAAGACGGATGTCTACAATCAAAAGGTCTATGGGTTATCGGAAGTCTTTGGTAAGATCTCATTTTTATAATCTGCCTTTGGCAGCTGCAGCTGCTAAAAAAGCCAACGCAGTTCTAGGCTGCATTAACAGAGGGATAGAATCAAGATCGCGTGAAGGGTTGGTACCAATTTATAAGGCCTTGGTAAGGCCAAATTTGGAATATTGCATCCAGTTTTGGTCGCCATGATGTTAAAAAGATGTTGGGGCTCTTGAAACAATGCAGAGAAGAGCAGCAAAGACGATTATGGGACTGGAGGCTAAAATATGCGAAAAACAGTTGCAGGAATTGGGGAGGTCTAGTTTAATGAAAAAGACTAGGGGTGACCATGATAGCAGTCTTCCAATATTTGAGGGGCTGCCACAAAGAAGAGGGAGTCAACCTATTCTCCAAAGCACCTGAAGGCAGGATGAGAAGCAACAGATGGAAACTAACCAAGGAGAGAAGCAACCTAGAACTAAAGAGAAATTTCGTGTCAGTAAGAACAATTAATCAGCGGAACGACTTGCTTCCAGAAATTGTGGGTGCTCCATCACTGGAGGCTTTTAAGAAGAGATTGGACAACCGTTTCTCTGAAATGGTATAGAGTTTCCTGCCTGAGAAGGGAGTTGGACTAGAAGACCTCTAAGCTCCCGTCCGACTCTGTTATTCTTTCTGTCTCCTACCTGCCCCACAATTCAAGTTAACCAAGATAGATAGCTTTCTGCAAAGTCCTGGCCAACCTCTGTCTGATGGCAAAACCACACGTGTGGAAGTGGTTTCTGATCCTTCCCTTTGTCCTGTGGAACCTCTTGCCTAGGAAGGTTTCTGCTTCCCACCTGAGATTTTCATACAGTTACTATGTTCAAGCCACTTAATTCAGACAACCACAAGGTGGCAGCAAAGAGACACAAAAAAGGTTTTGACTCCCTGCTACCATCTAGTGGTTGTCTGAATTTTGGATGCCCAGATACGATAGTCCTGTACTTTCCTTGGGATGGGGGATATAAAAGTGTGTTGACCTAGCTGAATCTGATTTATTTTCTTTCGTTTATTATCCGTTTGTTTTCTTGGGATCAGAGTCGACCCTTTTCATAGCTAATCCGCGTCGCGTTTCGGTATTTCTGTTTAAAGACGCTGCTTGAAAGCTGTTCATATAGGCTGCTTCCTTTCATCCCTTTCCTCGTTCTCTTTCTCGTTCTGTCTCTCGCACTCCCAGTCTCAGTGGGATATGAATACGAATCGTGCCCGGATTTGATCCTGTGGGAGAAACGGACGGCGGTGCTCCAAGGTTACGAAATAGATGCTTCGAAACTTGGAGGATGGACTCTGGACAAACATCATGCGCTTAACATCCAAAGTGGTACGTTTTTTGTTTTGATTGTTCGTCTCTGTTATGGATATTCTTGGCTCATAACTGATGTTGTGGGTTATTGAGCAGAGTACCCTTTGAGTAAACACATGAAAAGCGACTGGGAGTGGTTGTGAACAACCACAGTCAACATACAAACACACTGAGTTGTTGTAGTCTTTTACTTTTAGAAAAAGTAAAGCAAAGTCCAAAAACAATCCAAGTCATACACAGATAAGACCAGAGTTAAAAGATCAGTCCAGGGATATTTCAAGTACAAAGTCTTCTTACCAGTTGTAGTCATACACAATAAAACAGTTCTTCTTGAGTTTCAAAACAGGAACAAGTTCAATATCAAAACATTCAATAAATAGTAGAAAGCAACATGTAGCTATGATCAAACAGTGATCATGCAGAGAGATCAGGTAGAGAGTAACAGCAAATAAGCAGGTAAAATGGTGTAGTATCCACACAAGCCATGATCCTGACTTCCCTTAAGTACATTGGCTACAGAGCTTAGCCAATCAGGATACAGGATGATGCAATACAGTCTTAAAGCAATATAATACTTTTCTGACTGCAAACATACATTGTTGGTTTATATATTGCCTGACCAACTAGTTAGACTGTCAGGTTTCGAGGTTGTCTCAAATAAATTGCATTTCAAACAAAGTCTTTGAAGGAAAACTCCTATTTATTAAGCACGACATTCTAAAATCTGACTCCATCGAAGCCAACACTGACTTCCAGACCCAAAACCCTGCCTTTCCGTTCCCCACTCCCCTGCACTCATTGGCCATCTTTCAAGTCATTCTACCCCTAATCTACCGCTCCAGCTCAAAGGAATTTCCCCCCTCCCATCCCATCTCCTAGGGGATATTATCTCCAGGGAAAATAAGTAGGTAAAATGTCAAACGTCCCTTTCCAGGCGCCTCCACTTCTCCTTCTTATGTCAGCACTAGAGTAAATGCAGCTTGAAATGCTGACATCGACAAATAACCATTTCCTAACAATCTCTTTATACACGCTTCGTATCTCTTAACCACCCATCTCCTTTGGATGGCTTTTAGGATCAAAGCTGAAGTGAATTACTTTTTTTCAAATTAGTTTATGTTACAACTTACGAAGAAAATACAAAAGCAAATAGCAGGAAAAATAGGGATTACATGACTGTGGCAGCAGTGGGTTTCACATATTCTTACCACTGGATCGCCGCACGCGTGCACGCTCGCTTCGAGTACGCCTTCCGCGCGTGCACTTTGTGTCAGCGTTGCCGAAAACCCCAATTCCGAGTAAAGACTCTGAAGCAAGCATTTCTCAAAGTCCTATTCACTAGAATAGGTAAACTGGCACATCTGGGAAAACCTGAATCTGAGAGATCCGAGTTTTCCCTCAGTAAATCAAAACCCCCAAAACCATCCCCTCACTCCTCAGTCGATCTCATGCTCCAATCACCATCCGTCCCATCTTGAGACTTCATTCCAACCACACCTTCTCCAGATACCGGATCGCCCTGATCTTGACCAACAGGAAGAATGCTATTATGTCTACAGACAACCCCTCTACTAAATCCCCCCTCCTACTTTCCCCACACATGAGAAGAAGGTGGCAGCACGGAAGCTTCCGGCCTAATATGGCTTCCAAAGCTGACACTTTGATTGCGCACGCGCCTTCCGCACATTCGCCCAGCCTTGGAAACGTGACTAAATAGAACGGCATTACGCCTGGGAGGGCGGGCGGACCCAACCCCTCCGCAGTGGCCGCTAGCGGTTCGCCCGAACCGATACGAATGCCACCTCTGGACTGTAAGGATGCTGTTCTGGTCATTAAGACTGAAAAATGTTCATCAGTCACTTTTTTCAGTGCCGAAAAAAGGCTTCGAAAGGTCACTAAACTAACTGCTATAAAGCTGTGGACTTCCTCCACACGCCGATTGCCAAGAGCAATCGAATTCTTTGATTGTAACATCCAGGGCCATCGGAGCTGTCTCTGGGTTGCAAAGTTCCGCCTATCACCTTTGTGTTTGCCCTCCAGGTATCCTGCACAAAGGAAATGGGGAAAACCAGTTCATCTCCCAGCAACCCCCGGTTATAGGGAGCATTATGGGGAATGGACGCCGAAGGAGCATCTCCTGCCCGAGTTGCAATGGCCTGGCTGACGGCAACAAGCTCCTAGCGCCCGTTGCCTTGACCTGCGGCTCGGACGGCAGCCTGTATGTTGGAGACTTCAACTACATCCGAAGGATCTTCCCTTCGGGGAATGTCACCAATATCTTGGAATTAAGGTATGACCAGCATCTTGTGACCTTAAGTTGCTTTGGTGTCCTTCAAGGTCTCAGATGATGGAAGCAGGAACAAAATGTTTTGGGTCGAAATGAAATGAAACATTTTGATGAAAGGAAGGACATGGGGCAATGAGCATATATCTGCTGAACAAAACTCCTCATTGGCGGCAGGAAGGGCATCCGGCCAGGAAACACTCAGCTCCATTAAAGTTGCCCAGACTCCACCCCGCAAGGGATTATGGGGCCTTAAAAGAAGATGAATTGGGTATGTCTAGTGTAATGAAAAAAAGGACCAGGGATGACATGATAGAAGTCTTCTTATATTTGAGGGGCTGCCCCAGAGAAGACAGGGGTCAAGGTCTTCTCCAAAGCACCTGAGGGCAGTACAAGAAGCAATGGGCGGAAACTAATCAAGGAGAGAAGCAACCTAGAACTAAAGAGAAATTTCCTGACAGAACAATTAATCAGTGGAACAACTTGCCTCCAGAAGTTGTAAATGCTCCAACACTGGAGGTTTTCAAGAAAAGATTGGACAGCCATTTGTCTGAAATGGTACAGGGTTTCCTGCCTGAGGAGAGGGTTGGACTAGAAGACCTTCAAGGTCCCTTCCAACTCTGTTGTTCTGCCATTCAGTTCTGTTATTCTCCAAAGCACCTGAGGGCAGGACAAGAAGGACAAGGGGTGACCTGATAGCACTCTAAGGAGAAATTTCCTGAAAGTTAGAACAATTAACCAGTGGAACGACTTGCCACCAGAAGTTGTGGGTGCTCTATCACTGGAGGTTTTCAAGGACAACCATTTGTCTGGAATGGTATAGGGCCGTGATGGCGAACCTATGGCACACATGCCACAAGTGGCACACGAGCGTTGCCCTAGCTCAGCCACTTAATTTTTGGGCCTTCCGGACCCACCGGAAGTTGGCAAATGGGCTGTTTCCAGCCTCCGGGGAAGGCCGTTTTCACCCTCCCCAGGCTCCTAGGAAGGCTCTGGAGCCTGGAAAGAGCGAAAAATGGGCCTACTGGGCCCACGGTGTGCCAAAAGTGGAGGGAGTGGTGGGGGGTCATGCATGCATACGCAGGAGGGTGGGACGCATTGAATTATGGGTGTGGGCACGCGTGCACTCGACCCCCCGCACGACCCCCCCACTTTTGGCACGCGACAGCAAAAAGGTTAGCCATTACTGGTATAGGGTCTCCTGCTTGAGCAAGGAGTTAGACTAGAAGTGGGGTCCCCAACCCCCAGATTGCGGCCCACTACTGGGCCACGAGCCATTCAGAACAGGGGTGCAGAAAGGGTAGGCTGGGAAACTGACTCATATTTATGACGGTTTGCAGTGTCCTGGGGTCAGGTGACCCCCCCCTTTGGCGACCCCTCTGACAACGAAGTCAGTGGGAAAGTTTAACAACCGTGCGACTAATTGAACGACGGCCCTTGATTCACTTAACCACTGTGGCGAGAGAGGTCGTAAAACGGGCCAAACCTCCTCTAACAACGGTCTCGTTGAGCAACAGAGCAAAATGGTGGTCGTAAGTCAAGGACTAACCATATTTTGGCTCATTTTCTGCTCGGTTGAAGAAACCTAGCCAATTGGTCTGATTGGCTTGGGCTGGGCGCCATCCAGGGGAAAATGTGAATTGGAGAGCTTAAAATGGTTTTTCCTCCAGGCCCTTTCTCCACATGTCTTCCCTGAGAGAGGAAAACCTTTAAGTGTGGTTTTACTTCAGCCAAGATGGAGAAACGACGGCCGGAATTCAGAATCGAAAGAGCAGTTTGAAAAGGGGGGGTGGGGGGTGTTTCACAAAGATGGCAACAAGGCGAGCTTTGTGATGCTTGTTCGGGGCTACCGAGCTCAGCCTAAACATTGGTTTGGCCGTCTCTCTTTTCTTCCCTCTCTTTTTTCTCCTGAGGCAACTTTTGTGCAATAAAGCTTTAAAAAACAACAATTTTGGCCCTCTAAGGTCCGGCAGTTAAGTGGCCTCTCCATGTCTTTAAAAAAAAATTACAATAAACATTCAGGATAGCCTCCCTCTCTCCCTCCCTTCCTCTCCCCCTCCCTCTCCCTCCCTCTCTCCCCCCTCTCTCTCCTGCCCTCTTTCTCTCCCTCCCTTCCTCTCCCCCTCCCTCTCCCCCCCTCTCTCCCCCCTCTCTCTCCTGCCCTCTTTCTCTCCCTCCCTCTCTCCTTCCCTTCCTCCCTCCCTCTCTCCCCCCCTCCCGCCCTCTCTCTCTCCCTCTCCCTCCCTCCCTCTCTCCATGCCTCCTTCCCTCTCTCTCTCCCCATCTCCCTCTCCCTCTCTCCCCCTCTCTCTCCCTCTCCCTCCCTCTCTCCTTCCCTCCCTCTCCCCCTCCCTCTCTCCTTCCCTTCCTCTCTCCCTCCTTCTCTCCCCCCTCCCTCTCTCTCTCCTTCTTTCTCTCTCTCCCTGCCTCCCTCTCTCTCCCACCTCCTCCCTCCTTCTCTCCCTCTCTCTCTCCCTCTCTCTCTCTCCCTTTCTCTCTTGGGCTTTAATGTGAATTTAGCACCCAGAAAGTGTCTCACATGAGTTAGGAGAAAGCATTGTAAATATAGGTGGTTTTCGACTTATAACCAATCATTTAGTGACTGTTTGAGGTAACAGCAGTACTTTAAAAAAAATGATTTGTGAGCATTTTCACACTTATGACCATTGCAGCATTCATATGGTCACTTGATCAAAATCCAGACACTTGGCAACTGGCTCATATTTATGATGGTTGCAGTATCTTGGGGTCACGCCTTTTGCGACCATCTGACAAGCAATTTCAACAGGGAAGCCAGATTCACCATTTTACTAAGTTAACTGTGGCAAGAAAGGTTGCAAAATGAGGCCAAAGCTCACTTAGCAATGGAAATGTCGGGCTCAATTGTCGTCATAAATTGAGGACTAAATGCATAGAAGATACTATGATAATCCTCGATTTATGACCACAACGGAGTCCAAAATTTCCGTTGCTAAGCAAGGCAGTTGTTAAGCAAGTTTTGCCCGATTTGACGACATTCCTTGCCACAGTTGTTAAGTGAACTACTGCGACTGTTAAGTTAGTCACATGGTCGTTAAATGAATCGGGGCTTGTCAGACGGTCGCCAAAGGGGATCATGTGACCCTGGGACACTGAAATCGTCATAAGTATGAGTCACTTTGCCAAATGTCTGAATTTTGATTACACGACCAGGGGGATGTGCTGGAGTGGTCGTAAGCGTGAAAAACGGTCACAAGTCATTTTTTTCACTGCCGTTGTAACTTTGAACGGTCACTAAACGAACCGTCGTTAAGTCAAGGACCACTTGTTGCTTGTCTTGAGTTACGGCATGGAGAAGGCCGTGCTCTCTAAGAGTAGACACAATAACACAACAATGGATTTATATAACAACAATCCAACTACGTTATATTTTCAACCAGCCAGCATCGGACAAATGATATATTTTTCCCCCTAAAATAAGACATCCCCTGATAATAAGCCCAATCGGGCTTTTGAGCACATGCACTAAAATAAGTTCCCCCCTGAAAATAAGCCCTCCCAGAAAATTAGGCCAAGCGCTTATTTCTGGGTTCAAAAAAATATAAGACAGAGTCTTATTTTCGGGGAAACACGGTAGAATAGAATAGAATGGAATGGAATGGAATGAAATGGTAGGGAAGGGAAGGGAAGGGAAGGGAAGGGAAGGGAAGGGAAGGGAAGGGAATAATTAGAATAGGATAGGATAGGATAGGATAGGATAGGATAGGATAGGATAGGATAGAATAGAATAGAATAGAATAGAATAGAAACATAATTAATAGAAATAGAAAGAATAGAATAGAATAGAATAGAATAGAATAATAATTAGAATAGCATAAAATAATAATTAATAGAAATAGAACTATTAGAATAGACTAGACTAGACTAGACTAGACTAGACTAGACTAGAATAGACTAGAATAGAATAGAATAGTATAAGGAATAGAATAAGGAATAGAATAGAATAGAATAGAATAGAATAGAATAGAATAGAATAGAATAGAATAGAATAGAATAGAATAGAATAGAATAGAATAATAATTAGAATAGAATAAAATAATAATTAATAGAAATAGAACTATTAGAATAGAATAGAATAGAATAGAATAGAATAGAATAGAATAGAATAGAATAGAATAGAATAGTATAAGGAATAGAATAGAATAGAATAGAATAGAATAGAATAGAATAGAATAGAATAGAATAGAATAAAATAATAATTAATAGAAATAGAACTATTAGAATAGAATAGAATAGAATAGAATAGAATAGAATAGAATAGAATAGAATAGAATAGTATAAGGAATAGAATAAGGAATAGAATAGAATAGAATAGAATAGAATAGAATAGAATAGAATAGAATAGAATAATAATTAGAATAGAATAAAATAATAATTAATAGAAATAGAACTATTAAAATAGAATAGAATAGAATAGAATAGAATAGAATAGAATAGAATAGAATAGAATAGAATAGAATAGAATAGAATAGAATAGAATAGAATTTTTTGTTGACCAAGTGTGATTGGACACACAAGGAATTTGTCTTTGGTGCATATGCTCTCGGTGTACATAAAAAGAAAAGATACGTTCGTCAAGAATCATAAGGTACAACACTTAATGATAGTCATGGGGAACAAATATATTTTTGATATATTTTTTCCCCTCGTGGAAGGTATCAGTGGACGCAACAGGTTTTCTCCAACAAGTTTCTTGCTCTTCGAAAAGGATCAATTTGTTAACTCTTTTATTTATTTCTGCCTTGTAGAGTGTGTGTAGTTTTCACTGTCGACTTTCCAGCCTAAGCCGCCGGGCTCGGAGTTCAACTTCTAACCTTTTTTCTCTCTCTTTCTCTCTCTCTCTCTCCTCCTTCCTTCTTCTCTTCTACCTTCCGCGTTCCTGCTCTTCTGTCAGAAATAAAGATTTCAGGCATAGGTAAGACACTGGCTGGTCAGTTGTGGGTTTCCTTTTCGCTGTCACGTTGCATGCTCTTCTCTGTTTTTTTCCCCCCCTTTTCTTGTCGTCGTACTTTATAAAGGTGATTTAAGGTTGCCGGGCTGCCAATTGGTAAAGGAATATGGGTCAAATGCATTTTATTTTTTTTTAGATCCTACCTTGATAATGTAACATATCGAGCAGCAAACGGGTGAAATGCAAAGGAAATAAAAACAGGAAGTCCCGAGTTCCAAATCTGCAAGGGGCGTCACAAACTAAGCCCTTCCCCTTTTTTGTGAAAGGGGCGGGGCTTAGCTCACGATGCCACGCCTCCCCTCTCCCGAGTTTTGATCTCTTGCGCTACCAACTCTGCACCAGGGTGTTTTTAATTCAGGAGTCTTTTTGCGATATCAGTATTTATTCGTTTGTTGCAAGACGTCAAGATGTTTTTATGAAGAATTGAATTTGTTGCTGGAATTGGGTATGTCTAGTGAGTGGTGTGGCAGCCTAGAGGTGGAGGTCTCACCTCACAATCAGGAGGCTGTGAGTTCGATCCTAGGTAGAGGCAGATATTTCTCTCTCTGGGCACAATGAGAATGTAAATTTGTATATTTTCTCTTTTTTTAATATTTTTAAATTTAATAAAGTTTGTTTTTTAAAATTAAAAAAAAAAAGAGAGAATGTATCTGCTGAACAAAACTCCGCATTGGTGACAGGAAGGGCATCCGGCCAGTAAAACACTCAGCTCCATTCAGTTGCCCTGACTCCACACCGCAAGGGATTATGCAGTCGTTAAAAGAAGATGAATCGGGTATGTCTAGTTTAATGAAAAGAAGGAGTAGGGGAGACATGATAGCAGCCTTCCAATATTTGAGGGGCTCACACAAAGAAGATGGGGGTCAAGCTATTCTCCAAAGCACTTAAAGGCAGGACAGGAAGCAATGGATGGAAACTTATCAAGGAGAGAAGCAACTTAGAAGCAAGGCGAAATTAGTTTAATTTAGAACAATTAATCAGTGGAGCAACTTGACTTCAGAAGTTGGAGGTGCTTCAACACTGTAACTTTCTAAGCATTTGATTGGACGGCCATTTGTCTGAAACGGTATAGGGCCATGATGGCGAACCTATGGCAGACATGCCACAGCTGGCGCATAGAGCCCTCTCGGCGGGCACGCAAGCTGTCACCCAGCTCAGCTCCACTGCTCATGAGCGTGCGCGCCTCCTGCCGGCCAGCTGATTTTTGGGATGCGCAGGGGGCAGGGCACATGCGGGAGACACACACGCATGCATGGAGGGTCACATGCGCAGGGGGCAGGTGTGGGAGCATGGGGGGGGGGGTGAGACATCTGAGAGAAAACCACCAAACTCAGAGAGCACCAAGGACCCCACAATCGTCCTCCTCCTCCACTCCATAAACCCCACTTCCTCCTAGCACTGATGATGTTCCCTAGTTGGGTAATGAAATGTCTGCAAGAAAACAAAACAGCTCACAGAGCACCAAGGACCCCTCAGATCACACTTCCTTTTAACCAGGTTTAGTTTTCGCTCCGGCTTGTGCAGAAATCAGGTCTTCCAATCCTTCTGTCCTTCGGTTCTCCCACCTGTCACATCTTTGCTTACTACGTTGGCTTTGGGGACTTCGCAGTGCTGCGATTCACCGTTAAGTTCTTGCTTTCGGGTTATGCGAGAGATTAAACGGGGTCCTTCCGCCCTCGATTTTGCAGTCACAGCCCAGCTCATAAATATTACCTGACCGCCGATCCCACCTCTGGATCCATCTACCTCTCTGACACCAGCAGCCGTCGCATCTTCAAGATCAAGTCGACGACGGTGATCAAAGACATCGTGAAGAACTCGGAAGTGGTAGCCGGGACAGGAGACCAGTGCCTTCCGTTCGATGAGACCCACTGCGGAGACGGAGGGAAAGCAACCGAAGCCACCTTAACCAGCCCCAGGGGTAAGACGGACTATTTTAAGAGGAGGAGGGATGGAATACAGGCAATCCACAATTTACAGCTATTCGTTTAGTGACCATTTGACGTTACAACAGTTCTTAAGGACATCTCTCCATGAGCATCAGTGAGGGTGTGCCAGGGGTAAAATCCAGCAGGTTCTGACAGGTTCTGGAAAACTGGTAGTGGAAACTTTGAGCAGTTCGGAGAACCGGCAAATACCACCTCTGGCTGGCCGCCGAGTGGGGTGGGAATGGAGATTTTGCAGTATCCTTCCCCCAGGAGTGAGGTGGGAATGGAGATTTTGCAGTATCCTTCCCCCAGGAGTGGGGTGGGAATGGAGATTTTGCAGCATTCTTCCCCCAGGAGTGGGGTGGGAATGGAGATTTTGCAGTATTCTTCCCCCAGGAGTGGGGTGGGAATGGAGATTTTGCAATATCCTTCCCCCCAGGAGTGAGGTGGGAATGGAGATTTTGCAGTATCCTTCCCCCAGGAATGGGGAGGGAATAGAGATTTTGCAATATCCTTCCCCTGGAATGGGGTGGGAATGGAGATTTTGCAGTATCCTTCCCCCAGGAGTAGGGAAGAAGTGGAGATTTTGCAATATCCTTCCCCTGGAGTGGGGTGGGAATGGAGATTTTGCAGTATCCTTCCCCTGCCATGCCCACCAAGCCACGCCCACAGAACCAGTAGTAAAAAAAAAAATTGGATTTCAGTAGGGTGTGCCATATGTGCCATGATGCCAGCATGCAAACCTCACGACTTACAAATATTCTCCTTTTTAGTTTAGTTTAGTTTACTTTATTGTCGTTGCACATGTTACAGCGAAATTAAATGCCGTCTTCAGTGTACATTATAACTGTAAAAATAAAAGCACAAGCATACATCCTTTACATTCTATATAATTGAAATTGAAAACCCAATGTTGCACTATACCGTAGAATTCAATATGGTTATTGCCCTGGGATAGAAGCTTATTTGTCCTTGTTTTTATGATCCTGTACCGTCTGCCAGATGGTAATAGTTCAAAAAAAAAAAGGGTGCCCAGGATGAGATGGATCTTTTAAGAATGTTTTGAACTTTTTTAAGGCAGCGGGAACTATAAAGCTCTTCCAAGGAGGGGAGAGGGCAGCCAATGATCCTCTGGGCAATGACGTTAACCCTCTGGAGCTCTGTCCTATCTGTCACTGTGCAATTGGCAAACCATACACAGGTGCATTAAGTTGAAATACTCTCTATGGTGCAGCTTAGAAGGTCTCCAGCAGTTTCTCATTAGTTGTTGTTTCCGGAGAAGTCTCAGGTAGTATAATCTCTGCTGGGCCCTTTTGACCAGTGCTACAATGTGAATGCCCCAAGTCAGGTCCTCTTTTTTAGAATGAGATAGCTAAACGACAATGCCAATTTACTGCAGTGGCTCCCTGATTATAAACAACTTACCGTCATCTTTGAATCGAACCTGGCAGAAGCCATTTTTCTATTCCTCAGTTGCCACACGGAGTGGGGAACGGCAAGGAGGATGAAATGCTAGACAAAACACAGAACTTTCTCTTGAGAACCAAGGTCATCTCTGCAGGTGGTGGATAGAGACAGGGAGGAGAGCCCACCAGTTAACCTAATTGGCCTATTTTAATTATATTGAAACCAGGAGAAACATTTAGAGTTGGTTTGCCATTTGATCGTGCCAAAAGGATGTACCCAATAAAGAAGTTCTTAAAGGAAGAGCTTGGCCTAAGAGTTCTGATTTGCTTGGGTTCATTAGTCCGGATCATGACACCCACTTTATTGAAGTTGGTAGCTCCTTAATTGGGTATTACTTAACAAACAAACAGTAAACAGCAGGCTAATCAAGGAACCACAACGCTGACAAGACAACCCAGTATATATAACCAGAGAGCGAACCCCACTCCCTGCTACACTGATGATGTTACCTAGTTGGGTCATGAAACGTCTGCAGAAACACAGCCAAGCTCAGAGAGCACCAAGACCCAACAGAAACATTTTAATATGCAAGCATTGCTTGACTTAAGTTGTTAACTTGAGTTTGTTTCCTTGTCACAGGCATCACAGTGGACAAGTTTGGGTTTATTTATTTTGTGGATGGTACGATGATCCGACGTGTGGACCAAAATGGAATCATCTCAACGGTCCTCGGTTCTAATGACCTGACGTCCACCAGACCTCTGAGCTGTGATTCAGTCATGGATATCTCCCAGGTAGGTACAGGTATCTCATGTTATCATTTTTTTCCCCCCTGTATCCTCTTTTTTCCCTTCTGTGTTCCTTCTCATGGTGGAAATTGTTGTGGCCCGCCAGCGGCCAACAGATTTGGACAGTGAGGAGGTTGGGGAGCAACATGGGCCAGTTCTGCAGTCTGGGGAAGCCTCTGATGAGGGCTCTGCATCGGAGGCAGAGAGGGGGCCAAGGCCATCTGATAGTTCTGTGCTGCCTCCGTAGTCTCTGGAGTCTGAAATCAGCGAGGCAGAAGAACAGCGGGAGCCTGTTCCCAGTGTGCGCATGTGCAGAGCTGCTAGAAGACAGGAACAATTAAGAAAACAGGGTCGACTTGGGAGTAAGGCTTGGAGATGATTGGCCCCTCCCATAAGACATAAAAGAGAAGCAAATGGGACGTGAGCTTTTGCAGGAAGCAATTAGTTCATCTGGTCGGTAAAAGCTTTGGGAAAGTTCTGTTTGATTCTGTGCTAAGTTGGGCCTCGCCCTGCATGTGGCAATTAGTTCTCTGGCAGCATTCCAAGGGAGATAAGGTGGGTGTTTGTAAACACTCCCTTGGAAGACTGAGAAGCCTTTCTGACTGGGAATGACAATAATTCACAGCCGTATGAATAAAAGAGGTTTGCCACGACTAAGATTGTGCTGTATACTTTCTAAGGAAGCCTAGGTCAGAACAGAAATGTCTCTTTTCAATGAATTATATTTTCTACTGCTTGGTACATGTCTGTGGAGATTCTCAGTCATCCAGGTCATGGTTGTCCCCAAGGTGCTTTTTTTAAAAAGACAACTGGACTTTCTTTGTCTTTTCCTTGAAGACATTTCGCTTCTCGTCCAAGAAGCTTCAGTCAGAACTGAGGAAGCTTCTTGGATGACAAGCGAAACGTCTTCAAGGAAAAACAAAGTCCGCTTGCCTTTTTAAAAAGCACCCATGAGACATACTGCCTGGTACTTCACCCTATCAACTGAATTATCAACTTTCTCTGCATAAATCTTTCGATGATTTTTCCTCTGATTCCTGGCATTATTTGACCTGTTCTTTCAAGATTGGGATACAGTGACTAGCTATCTTTTCTTATTCTCCTGGTCACATCTAAACCAACATTATCTTTTGGAATACACAATACCTGGCTTTGACAGAGTAGCTTTCTTTACACCAGGTCCTCAACAGGGGTGGGTTCTAAATTTTTTTACTACCAGTTCTGTGGGCGTGG
This sequence comes from Pantherophis guttatus, assembly GCF_059756535.1. Lineage (NCBI taxonomy): Eukaryota > Metazoa > Chordata > Lepidosauria > Squamata > Colubridae > Pantherophis > Pantherophis guttatus. The sequence goes on along the minus strand of NC_142067.1, from coordinate 5,520,051 downwards.
CTTATTTTGCGGGTGTGGCTTGAAGGTCATGTGACTAGGTGGGCGTGGCTAGCTGGTCAGAGTCATTTCTGGAAGGTCCTCACATTTATGACCAATCCTCGCACTTACGACCCGACTCATTTGTTTGCTTTTAACACTGATCAGCTGTAGGGCGGCCCTTTGAAGCCCTGCGGCAAGAGTTTAAACAGTTTTTTTCCCTCTAGTCATCAGCTGGGACTCAGGAGGCAGCAATAGATTGGGGGTGGGGCCAAATAAAAGGTAAGAATAACGTGGGTAGGGGGTGGGAGGGCGGGGGGGGGAAGAACCGGTTCGGTGACGTCATATCGTCACCGCTACCGGGTCGGCCGAACCGGACCGAACCGGGAGGAACCCACCACTGGTCCTCAACTCTCAGCCATTCATTTACCAACTGTTCAAAGGAACAACAGCACGGAAAGAAGTGACTTACGACCAGTCCTCGCAGTTTTGACAAGCAAAGTCAATGGGAAAGTCAGATTCACTAACAATATTGAAAAGGACCTTGGGAAAAGGAAGATACAGAATACTATGTAATATGGAGCAAATGGTACAACTGGCTGGAGATTAGAAATAGTGAACAATAATGAAAGGGGAGAAATCATAAATGTAAAAGATTTATAGGACAATGTATAAAATGTACAAAATTAATATCATGATTGTTAGGAATTATAATGTAAATAAGAGAAAAAGGGACCAGAAGGAAAAGTACAGTATAAGGGGAAATGGGGGGAAGATGTAAATACTAGAAGATGACCGTTACAAAACAGTTGTAAAAAAGGAATTTATATTATGTGTTTTGGGTTATGTGTTTGTTATATTGTGTTGTGTTATAAATAAAAAAAAAATTTTTTAAAAAAGAAAGGAACCTTGGAGATCTTCTAGTCAAACCCTAGAAGAGCCTGTAGTACAGTGGACTAAAGCACTGTTATTAACATCTGCTGCTTGCAATTACTGCAAGTTCAAATCTCACCAGGCTCAAGGTTGACTCAGCTTTCCATCCTTTCAAAGGTAGGTAAAATGAGGACCCAGATTGTGGGGGCAATAAGCTGACTATATAATATACAAAAGTATGAAGACTATTGCTTAACGCACTGTAAGCCGCCCTGAGTCTCCGGAGAAGGGCGGCATATAAATTAAAGCAAAAAAAAAAAAAAAAACCCTTCTCAAGCAGGAGACCCTACCAGTCCAGACAAATGGCTGTCCAGTCTCTTCAGTCTCGGCCATCAACAGACACATTGAGATAAACAACAGCTACATACCTTTCAAAAGAGACAATCAAAAAGCCCAAAAGAAAATAAACAGATTGTTATCCAACGTCCCTTCCAGAGTTTGAAGGGACCTTGGAGATCTTCTAGTCCACCCCTCTGCTCAGGGAGGAAACCCTGTACCATTCCAGTGTTGGAGCACCATAACATCTGGAGGCAAGTTGTTCCACTGATTAATTGTTCAAACAGTCCGGAGATTTCTCCTTAGTTCTAGGTTGCTTCTCTCGTTGGTTAGCCTCCATCCATTGCTTCCTGCTTTGTCTTTTGGGGCTTTGGAAAATATTTTGACCGACTCGTCTTTGTAGGAGCCCCTCAGGAGTCAACCTATTCTCCAAAGCACCTGAGGGCAGGACAAGAAGCAACGGGTGGAAACTAATCAAGGAGAGAAGCAGCCTAGAACTAAGGAGAAATTTCCTGACAGTGAGAACAATTAATCAGTGGAACAACTGGCCTCCAGAAGTTGTAAATGCTGCATCACTGGATATTTTTAAGAAGAGATTGGACAACTATTTATCTGAAATGGTATAGGGTTTCCTGCCTGAGCAGAGGGTTGGACTAGAAGACCTCCAAAGTCCCTTCCAGCTCTGTTATTCTTGTTAAATATGATTTACAATCTATAACTGATCACTCTGTTGTTTTGCATGTACACTGAGAGGTTATTCACCGGAGACAAATTCCTTGTGTGTCCAATCACACTTGGCCGATAAAGAATTCTATTCTATTCTGAAATACAAATTCAAATGTGGATATATTATAAGTATACATTGCCCCACGTTCCAGTTCAATTTTTTTTTTTCCCCTGGTTTTATTTACTGGTACACTTCATGGGCTCACAATGAATGCAATTTTGCTTTTGTGTCGAAGACACCGTGGGTTTGGGGGTACGAGTTCAATTTAATATCCCTCAAATGGTTGCCCGAATTATCAACAGCAGGAAAATGGCGGATTCTGAATTGCATTTGATTGCAAATGGATTGCGAGAGAGTGTTGTCACACTGAGCTTTTTAAACTCCCACTGTTGAAGACAGCTTTTTAAAATATACATGTATATATATATATATATATATATATATATATTTTAAAACTGAATTTCCAGGCTAAGGCAGACATATATCTGAGATTGCCTAAAGTTTAGGAATTGAAGACAGGTATTATATGCAATTGGGATTCCATTCTGAAGCCGTAACTTCTAAATACAAATATGCCTGACCTTATTATTGAAATAGTTTGAGGAAATATTCTTTGTTCTGCTGGAAACGGTGATTGGCTGGTTCTTTTGAATGCTGCTCCTTAGGCACAATAGAACCCAATGGGGAGCCTTCCTATTTTTTTAACCACCCATATAATTCTCTCTTGTCCACCTGGCCCTTATTCTTCTCCCTTTCTTTCTTCCTCTAATTTGAAAAGATTGCTCGGCTACCCCACTGCCTGCCATTTACGAGCTCGATAAAAATGACAGAGCTACAAAGGTCACTTGCTTTGCAGACTCTGAAGCAAACAGTTGTTAATTCCGAATCCGCAAACTCGTATCTGCCTAGAGAAGGCTGACGCAGGCTCGGATGCTGGATTTTGTTAATGTCTGTTTTGGGGGTCACTCTGGGTTTTTCTAACCCAATACAGTAGGCCGCAAAATCAGGAGGCTGTGATTTCAATCCTAGGTAGTGGCGGATATTTCTGTCTCTGGGCGCAAAGAGAAAATATTTGCTGTGAGCTCCACGTTAGGCGTCAGGAAGGGGATCCGCCAGTAAATGCTCAGCTCCATTCAGTCACGCCCGACTCCATCCCGATGGAAGAGATTACAGGGTTGTTAAGAGTGGGGGGGGGGAAAGGCTTAAAGAATACAGCCAAGTTACATTTTGTTTTTATTATTTTATTTTAGTTTCTTAAACATTATAATATTAAATGAGAGCCACTTTGGTGGAGGACTGAAAGCAGCGGATAGAAAGTGGAAGATCATGAGTTCAAGTCCCGTCTTAGACATTAAAGCCGGCTAGGAGATTTTAGGCCGATCACCAGGAGACATTGAGTTCTAGTCCCACCTTAAGCAGGATTAGCCAACTGGGTGACTCTGAACCAATCACTAGGAGACAATGAGTTCTAGTCCCACCTTTATAGTCAGCTGGGTGATTCTGAGCCAATCACCAGGAGGTGGTGAGTTCTAGTCCTGCCTTAGGCGTGATAGCCATCTGGGTAACTTTGGGCACCTCAGCAGGAGACGGTGAATTCTAGTTTCATCTTAGCCATGAAAACCAGCTGGGTGATTTTGGGCTAATCACCAAGAGACGGCGAGTTCTAGTCCGACCTTTAGACATGATAGACTCTGGGCTACTCAGCAGAAATTGTGAATTCTAGTCCCATGTTAGCCATGAAAGCCAGCTGGGTGACTTTGGGCCAGTCACTCTCTCTCTCAGGCCAACCCACCTCAGAGCATCTCATTACCAAACTAGGTAACATCATCAGTGCACCATTTGGTAATGAAACCTCTGCAAGAAAACCCCCAAGCTCGGAGCACCAAGGACCACACAGTCCAACTCTGAGTGACAAATATTTCTCTTCCATCGGTACTCTTGACTCACCCATTAAGGGTTCTGGGAAAGGAGCAATTTGTAGCGTACCCTTTTAAGCCTTTAATGGCTCCTGAGTTTGTTTGGAAATTTTTTTTTAAATTTTTAATTTGATTTATATGCCGCCCTTCTCCGGAGACTCAGGGCGGCTTACAATGCATTAAGCAATAGCCTTCATCCTTTTGTATATTTTTACAAAGTCAGCTTATTGCTCCCACAAACTGGGTCCTCATTTCACCTACCTTAGAAAGGATGGAAGGCTGAGTCAACCTTGAGCCTTGGAGAGATTCGAACCAGCAAGTAATTGCAGGCAGCTGTGTTAATAACAGGATGCCTTAGACCACTGTACTATCAAGGCTCTTAAGATCAAGAGAAGGTACATGTTCCTGCTTGCGTGGGGCAATTCACTTTCCATTGGCTAAAAAGTAGAATATCTCCAAATGGAATAATGGGGTTAATTAATAATTGCTCTCCTTGGAAGGCAACAGTTGCCGAGCCACAAGTGAAAGAAACAAAAGCCACAAACATATTTTGATTGGATTTAAACCCCCACCCAGAGGAATATCTTTGACAGGATGATGTCATGGGGGCGAACAGAAAGAGGAAGGGGTTTTTTTCCCCCCCACAAAACGTATTTGGCTTTCAAGGCAAAGGAAGTTGAAAACTATCGCAGAAAAACACAATGATGTGTTGTTGCCAAGGAAACTGCGCAGGTATCTTCATGAAGACCCAGAAGCTGAGTTTGATTCAAAAGAGACTTCATCTTAATTGGCCGGTTAAAGGGGAAATCCTCATTCAGTTGGCTCGGGACCAAGACTGATTAATTGTTCTAACAGTTAGGAAATTTCTCCTTAGTTCTAGATTGGTTCTCTCCTTGATTAATTTCCATCCATTGCTTCTTGTCCTGCCTTCAGGTACTTTGGAGAATGAGCTGACACCCCCTCCCCCTTCTTTGTGGCAGAAGATAGAACATCTGGACAGGATGACTTTAGAGCAGTGGTCCTTAAACTGTTTGATCTTATTGTCGTAAGTCGAGGACTACCAGTAACTGAAAAATAATGAAATTATCTCACCCGTTGCTTTTCTTCCTTTCGTTTTGCCAGGTTCGTTTGGAGTGGCCCACCGACCTGGCCGTCAACCCAATGGACAATTCTCTCTACGTTCTGGACAACAACGTCGTGTTGCAGATCTCCGAAAACCACCAGGTGCGCATCGTGGCAGGCCGGCCAATGCACTGTCAAGTCCCAGGGATTGACCACTTCCTTCTGAGCAAGGTAGCCATTCATGCCACGTTGGAATCGGCCACGGCGGTGGCGGTCTCACACAGCGGCGTCTTGTACATCGCCGAGACCGACGAGAAGAAGATCAACCGGATCCGACAGGTCACCACGAACGGCGAAATTTCGCTGGTCGCCGGAGCCCCCAGCGGCTGCGATTGTAAGAACGACGCCAACTGCGATTGCTTCTCCGGAGACGACGGGTATGCCAAGGACGCCAAGCTGAATGTTCCGGCTTCCCTCGCGGTGTGTGCTGATGGGGAGTTGTACGTGGCTGATCTTGGGAACATCCGGATCCGTTTTATCCGGAAAAATAAACCTTTCCTGAACACCCAGAACCTGTATGAATTATCCTCGCCCATTGATCAGGAACTCTACCTGTTTGATGCCAGCGGCAAGCACGTTTTCACGCAGAGCCTCCCGACCGGAGATTACCTGTACAATTTCACCTACACGGGAGATGGCGACATCACCCTCGTGACCGACAACAATGGAAATTTGGTTAATATCCGGAGAGATTCGACCGGGATGCCACTGTGGCTGGTGGTGCCAGATGGCCAGGTCTACTGGCTCACAATGGGCACCAACAGCGCCCTCAAGAGTGTGACAGCACAGGGCCAAGAAATAGCCATGATGACCTACCATGGCAATTCGGGCCTCCTAGCTACCAAGAGCAATGAAAATGGGTGGACCACATTTTACGAGTAAGTATTTCTCAATGTTTTTAAACTTGGAACATAAAACAGAACATTGGATACAGAGAGTCCTCAACTTACAAATTTCAGATTCGGTTGTGGTCGCAAGTCGAGAACTACCTGTGTCGGAACTGGAAGGGTTCCCTCAGAGGTCATCTAGACTGACACACACCCATCTCTGTGGTCACACAAGACTGCAGTTTTAAGCACTCAGCTACTGGGCTGTATTTAATGACGGTTTTGCGATGTCCCGCATTTGTAAGATTTCATTTCACGATGGTTTTGCTGATGTTTTCTTCTGGATTTTGTCTGAATCGGAAGCTTCTGTTCGACCGTTGGAGAAATGATAACATGCCATGGTAGCCTTGTGTGTCCTTTTTTAAAGGGTTTTGTGGCTTGTCATCACTCTTGTGGAACTGTATTCCATGAAGGTAGTCAGAAAAACAGTGATTTGTAATGATCTTCCTGGGTATTAAGATCTGAAATTTTAGAGCTGTATTATTCAACTTTAAGTTTGAAGATGTGTGGAGTTCAGCTTCCCAGATTTGAAGGGAAGAGAAGGGAAGGAGAGAAGAGAGGAGAGGAGAGGAGAGGAGAGGAGAGGAGAGGAGAGGAGGAGAGGAGAGGGAAAAGGCGAAAGGAAAGGGAATGGGGAAAGGGAAAAGGAAAGGAGAAAGGAAAGGAAAGAAAAAGGGGAAAGGGAATGGGGAATGGAGAAAGGAAAGGAAAGGAAATGAGAAAGGAAAGGAAAGGAAAGGAGGAAAGAAAAGGGAGAGAGAGGAGAGGAGAGGAAAGGAAGGAAGTTTCTTGGGTGATCAAGAGGAATGTCTACAGCCCATCCACACTTAGGATTTCATTCTATGCTGCCTTTTCAATTGTAAAGAAGTTTCTGTTTGAGCAGGAACATTTTACACCTCATTCTGCATCTAATTAAAAACAGCAGTTAAAAGGAATATTAATCTCTCGCTCTGCAACTTTCTCCACCAAGGGAAGCCACGGGCACACAGCATAGGTGAAATGCCACCCCTTAAATTGCACAAGTCCCCCACACTAGAAATCTACACACTAGAAATGTCATAACACTTCATAACAAGAGTGAACTCATTTTTAAATCGGTGGGATGTCGTGCTTCCTTGACCGAAAATCTGGTGCTTTGACCTAGGTCAGTGATGGCGAACCTTTTCGGAACCGAATGTCCAAACCGGAACGCATGTGCACGCGCCGGAGCACCGGAAACCCAAGACCAGCTGGCCGGCGCACACATGCCTGTTTTTTGGCCGTTTTTTGGCCGATAAACCGCCCAAAAAAGGCCCGGAAATGGCCTGGTTTTTGGCCGTTTTCAGGCCGTTTTCTGGTGCTCTGGCACCCACGAAGACCAGCTGGCTGGTGCCGAAAACCAGAAGAGCTGCTGGCAATGGTGCACATGCCCACAGAGTGGGCTCTGCGTGCCACCTCTGGCACACGTGTCATAGTTTCACCATCACGGGCCTAGGAAATACCCTTCTCTGTCAGACTGCGGTGCTATCTCAAAATTAAATGAATTTCCAAACTGCCAATCTTTAAGGAAATCTTTCTTTAATTGAGCTCAGCCACCAGATCATGACTCCGCGCGGACAAGACTGACCTTTTGCCTCCCAATCCCTCCCTTTCCGATCCCCAAATCTCTGCTTCTCATTGGCTGTCTTCCAAGTCATTTTTCAGGCTTCTTTTCCCCGTCATTTCCCAGGAATGTGCCCCCTCCCCTCATTTCCACAACAACCGGGCTTCAAAGGGATTTAGCAGGCAAAAGTCTCAGAGTTTATCTTTCGCTCTCCTCTGCTCCCTCTGTGCCAGCATTGCAATGCTGACACTCGGTTTATCTCGCTCTTTAATTCATGTTCATACGTCTCCTTCTTTTCCAGATACGACAGCTTTGGACACCTCACTAACATCACTTTCCCAACCGGTCAAGTCACCACTTTCCGGAGCGATACGGACAGCTCTGTCCACGTCCAGATTGAGACCTCCAGCAAGGACGATGTAACCATCACCACCAACCTTTCGGCATCGGGGGCCTACTACACCCTCCTGCAAGGTAAAACCCAACCTATTTTGATAGCTTCCTCCTGTGAGATCTTTTAAGTTTTTCTTCATTGAACTGGGGTACGACAACCTTTAGAGCAGAGTTCCCCAAACTTTCCGGCTTTGCGGATTGGCCGGGGGGGGGGGGCAGAGGATGGTTATGGTTTCGCACCACCGGCCGGCAAATGTGCGCGCACACAGCTCCGTTTGCACAAGCGGCAGGCACGCGCGCAGGCCGCTCGTGCAGATGGAGCTCGAACGCTCGCCCGCTGCTTGCGCAAGTGGGGATGTGCATGCATGTACTCGCCCGCCGTTTCCATGGCCCAATTCCGAATGGCTGACGACAGAGTAGTGATCCGTGGGCTGGGGATTGGGGACACCTGCTTTAGAGAAAAAGCTGGATAAAGTCTCTCTTGAACAGAAGTTATAAATAAAAGACCCTAACACTGAAAGTTATTTCTGAGTTTGTTAACTCTAATCATTGTATGAAGATTTTGAAAGGTAAGGATTTTGGGCCAATCACCAGGAGACTGTGAGTTATAGTCCCATTTTAGGCATGCAAGACGGCTAGAGGATTTTGAGCCGATTACCAGGAGAGAGTGAGTTGTAGTCCTGCCTTAGGCATGAAAGCCAGCTGGCTGACTTTCGGCTATGAAAACCAGCTAGGTGATTTTGGGCCAATTACCAGGAGAGAGTGAGTTCTAGTCCTTCCTTAGGCATGAAAGCCAACTGGGTGATTTTGGGCCAGTTGCCAGGTGACGGTGAGTTCTAGTACCACCTTAGGCATGAAAGCTGGCTAGGTGATTTTGAACTAATTACCAGGAGAGACTGAGTTCTAGTCCTTTCTTAGGCATGAAAGCCAGCTGGGTGACTTTGGGCCAATTACCAGGAGAGAGTGAGTTCTAGTCCCATTTTAGGCATGAAAGCCAGCTAGATTGTTTTGGACCAATTACCAGGAGAGAGTGAATTCTAGTCCCTCCTTAGGCATGAAAGCTGGTTGGGTGACTTTGGGCCTAATACTCCCTCCCTCATCACAACCCACCTCACAGAATTGCTGTTGTGAGGAAAATAAGAGGAGGAGGAAGCATTATGAGCGTTCACCACCTTGAGTTATTTATAACAATAATAAAGTTGCAATAAAAATTAATGAATAAAATAAATAATGGGAGAATAAAGAAAATGACTTTTGTCAAGATAATGATTTAAGAGCTGACCAGCTGCTACAATGATGTAATGCTGGGAATGAGTCAGCAAGGTTTTTTGGCTGATATCACTTTAAAAGCCTGTAATAAGAAGAGGCCCTGTTTGGGCGTATCTCTCCATGTGTGCTTCGGTACTGTAATTGCTGATTGGTGTTTGTTTGAGGTCTGACTATGTATGTATATATTCTTTGTAGATAAAACCACTATTTAAATACAAACCTCTGTTTACTGTATTTGCTCCTGGGATTGTCTCACATAGTCACACTGTACGCACTCTTGATAACCTTAATGGCAATATGCAAGAACCAATATATATATATATATATTGGTCTATCCTAGCTTAGCGCCTGCCAGGCGTGTAGGACTTCAGGGTATCCGCTGGAAAAGTCTACAATATCTTCTGTACCCAAAAAACAAGACCATCTCTAACTGATTCAGCCGTTTTAGAAAAATTAAAATGCCAGATTAATGCTGGAAGGAAAACTCGGCTCCACCTCAGGAGTCTAATTAAGCAACAAAAAACACTTTTAGGACTCTTTGGGGAGTTAATTGAATAGGCCGCGATTTAAACGGCCAGAGCTAAGTAAAAGTCTATAATAATTGTCTCTTGATCGAGCATCTCAATATTCAGTTGCTCTGAGCTGCTTCTGGGAACCATCAGGGTCGGAGGTCGTCACTCAGATAGCGGATATAGGTAGTCCTGAATTTACAACCATTAGTTTAGTGAACAAAGCTAAAATAGCACTGAAAAAAAACGAGTTACGACTGTTTTTCAGACTCATGAGCATTTGCAGCATCCTCAAAATTGTGATCAAAATTCAGACACTCGGCAACTGGCATGTACTCACGACAGTTGCAGTGTCCCAGGGTCACATGATCCCCTTTTGCGGCCTTCTGACAAAGGGAAGCCAGATTCACTTAACAGCTGGGTTACTAACTTAAGAACTGCAGCGATTCCCTTAACAGCGGGGGCAGGACAGATCGTAAAACAGGACAAGACTCACTTAACAAGCTGTCTCGCTCAGCCCCGGAAATTTGGGGCGCAGTTGTGGCCGTAAATGGAGGATTACCGGTAATGGACTCGATTTGAGGGAACAGGGTGTGCTGTTTTTCCAAATGAAACACTTGGATGAAATTTTAACGGGTGAAATTTGGCATCAATAACGTGGCCTCTCTCAATTAGCACGTGGGGGTGCAGCTCCTTAAAGGAAGCTACTTGGGGGGCGTGGAAATGAGAACAAATCTTTTCATTAGCGGAAGATTTGAAAGCCAGCATACTGTTGAACTGGTTAACCACTGAGGGGTCCTCGGTGCTCTCTGAACTTGCTTGTTTTCTTGCAAACGTTTCATTACCCAACTAGGTAACCTCATCAGTGATAGAAGGGAGGAGAGTTTGAAGAGGAGGAGGAGGAGAACTGTGGACTCCTTGGTGCTCTCTGAGCTTCCTTGTTTTCTTGCAGACATTTCATTACCCAATTAGGTAGCATCATCAGTGCTAGAAAGGAGTGGGGTTTGTGGAGAGGAGGAGGAGGAGGAGGAGGAGGAGGAGGAGGAGGAGGAGGAGGAGGAGGAGGAGGAGGAGGAGAACGACTGTGGGGTCCTTGGTGCTCTCTGAGCTTCCTTGTTTTCTTGCAGACGTTTCATTACCCAATTAGGTAGCATCATCAGTGCTAGAAGGGAGTGGGGTTTGTGGAGAGGAGGAGGAGGAGGAGGAGGAGGAGGAGGAGGAGGAGGAGGAGGAGGAGAATGACGACTGTGGGATCCTTGGTGCTCTCTGAGCTTCCTTGTTTTCTTGTAGACGTTTCATTATCCAACTAGGTAACATCATCAGTGCTAGGGATGATGTGATAACGCTCGCACTGATGATGTTAGGGTAATGCAAGAAAACAAGCATGCTTAGAGAGCACCAAGGACCTCTCACTTCAGCCCTGAGCTACAAATATTCTCCTTTATTGGCGATCCACACCGAATCCTGATAATTAAAGCACTCACATTTTCTGACCAGCTTTGCTTCATGTTTCCTTTGCATAACTAATGTGAGCTGTGGAGGGTTGGCTCGGCTGCCTATCTAAGGTTGTTGTCGGGGTTTTTTCCCGTGTAGATCAAGTGCGCAACAGCTACTACATCGGGGCAGACGGTTCTCTCCGCCTGATATTAGCGAACGGCATGGAGGTGGCTCTCCAGACTGAACCCCATCTCCTGGCGGGCACCGTGAACCCCACGGTGGGGAAGAGGAACGTGACTCTGCCCATCGACAACGGTCTCAACCTGGTCGAGTGGCGGCAACGGAAAGAACAATCCAGAGGCCAGATCACCGTGTTCGGACGCAGGCTGAGGGTGAGTGGACCGTTCCCGGTCAGAACTGGTGGGAATTGGAATTATTCTGGTCACCTGGAAAGGGTTAAATCACTTCCAGGTATTGTCTGAAAGGGACATGCAAAACGGGGTGAATTCTGCGTTGATTTTCCTTGGCAGCAGGAAGGGACAACTTTTAAAAATTACAGCCAGAGTGGGGGAAAAAATTGGAACTTCGATTTTGGGTTTTATCGATTAGATCGATTTGCCGTTATAGAAATGGTTAGTTTAAATCAATGATGGCTAACCTTTTCCGGACGGAGTGCCCAAAGTGTGTGCCCGAACCCCCAAAATGCAATGCTCCCTTGCACATGCCCTGCGGCCCCACCGCTTGCGCCCCACCCAAATGCACACGCAGCAGAGACCCGATGACCAACTGGCCGGCGGGAGCCACCCACGCAAGCACGGCAGAGATGAATTGGGGCGATGGCTTGCGTGCCCACAGACAGGGCACGCGTTCCACCTGTGGCAAGCATGCCATAGGTTCGCCATCACGGGATTATTATTATTATTATTATTATTATTATTATTATTATTATTATTATTATTATTATTATTATTATTATTATTGGTTCGATTTATATGCCGCCGTTCTCCGGAGACTCAGGGCAGCTTACAATGCGTTAAGCAATAGCCTTCATACTTTTGTATGTACGTGCTTAGTAGGGCTTTCAGCCCCCCCCCAAGCGGTGTTCTTTTTTATACAAAGTCAGTTTATTGCCCCCACAATCCGGGTCCTCATTTTACCTACCTCGGAAGGATGGAAGGCTGAGTCAACCTTGAAACTTTAATAATAGTTTAAACTATTAACGTCAAAATAAAAAGTTGAGGTATGATGTGAATGCTTTATTCTACTGCACCGAAAGGAGTCAGCAGTCAATGCCTTTTTTTTTCTTTTCATCCTCCTTTTCCTGACTTTTCCCTTCCTTCCTTCCTTTCTCCCGTCCCTATTTTTCCTGTTTCCTTCTTTGTTTTTTTCTATGTTACAACATAAACTGATAAAACTGTTAAATGTGAAAGAACCGAGATATTATGATGAACAGCTTAAAATACTTCGCCGGATCCCAGCGTATGGATTTTCAAATCTTTCCTTCCTTCTTTTTCTTGCATCTCATATAAGAGTGTCTGTGGAGATTCTCCATCATTCAGGTCGTGGTTGTGCCAAAAGTAGTTTTTTTGCAAGAGGCAACTGGACTTTCTGGTTTTTCTTTGAAGACGTTTCGCTTCTCATCCAAGAAGGTTCTTCAGCTCTGACTAGATGGTGGGGGAATGGAAAGATTTATACTCTTTGCAGACAGTTGGTCATTTGCATCCTTTCAGAGAGTCGTTGAAGCCACTTGGAGATTTGTCTGTGTCCTCAGAGTCACCAGAGCGGTGCAAATGATTGTGGAGCCTTCTTGGAACTTCTGAAAGGATTGTGTTGTGGAGCTGTCCTTTTGCAGAATGTTTCTACAATACAGACAAACCTCCAAGTGGCCTCAACGACCCTCTAAAAGGATGCAAATGACCAGCTGTCTGCAAGGAATATAAATCCTTCCATTCCTCCACCATCCAGTCAGAGCTGAGGAAGCTTCTTGGATGAGAAACGAAACGTCTTCAAAGAAAACCCAGAAAGTCCAGTTGCCTCTTGAAAAAGCACCTTTGGGATCTCATATAAGAGGTTTTTTACAAATACGCAAAAACCCTCTTTGCCATTTGCCTTAGGAGAAACCAAAGAGATTGTTCTGACCGGTAGTTAATGATTCCCATCTTACTAAAGCTTTCGGTCGTTGTCCTAATTCTTCTTCTGAACCCATAGGTTCATAACCGAAATTTGTTATCCCTTGACTTCGACCGCGTGACACGAACCGAGAAGATTTACGACGACCACCGCAAATTCACTCTGCGCATTCTCTACGACCAGGCGGGACGGCCTACGCTCTGGTCTCCTAGCAGTCGTCTGAATGGGGTGAACGTCACCTATTCCTCCGGGGGTCATATAGCCGGGATCCAAAGGGGTACTATGTCCGAAAGAATGGAATACGACCAAGCGGGCAGAATTTCATCCAGAATGTTTGCGGATGGCAAATCTTGGACCTACACGTATTTAGAGAAGGTGAGTGCCGTAGAGAAGAGGGGTCTCTAAAGGTTTAGCCAACTGAAGCATTGTGAGTCACCCTCTCTGCCTCTTTGAACGGTATTTATCTACTACAAGTTGTCAACTCGCAAAGCATTCCCGGCCTGCTCTCAAGTTGCTATAGGCCAGGGGGGATGGGAAACTGGAGAAAAGGCATGGCAGCCAAAGACAGATGCACGTTTCATGCTTATCTCTCTCAAGGCTGTATCCCAGGGTTACCTACAGCAGCCAGAGGGGAGTGACTTCTACAACCCGCAAAATTGCTCTGTTGGCGAATGTGATTGATGACACACACTGGGGGGAAGGGGGGAAACAGGGTCATAATTGGGGCGTAAATTACATAGGGCCAGAGCTGGCTTTACTTGGGAACATGCCGACATGAAGCTCCTAATAAATAACTCGATTTCTTTTGAAGCTTGGCTCGAGGTTCATGATTTAATTAGGGCATCCATCAGAACCGTGACACAGGTAGTCCTTGGCTTACAACCATTCATTTAGTGAAATGAAATTCGGAGGCCTGGCAACTGGTATGTATTTATGACTGTTGCAGTGTCCCCGTGTCATGTGATCAACGTTTGCGATTTCCTGGCGAGCAAAGTCAATGGGGAAGCCACTTAATTGTGTTACTAACTTAACAGCTGCGATGATCCCACTGAACAACTGTGGCAAGAAAGGTCGTAAAATGGGGCAAAACTCACTTAACAACTGACTCGCTCAGCAACCAATATTTTGGGCTCAACTGCGGTCGTAGGTCGAGGACTACCTGTATGTACTCCCTGTCATTCTTGTAATGTGACATCTCTTTTGCCTCTTGAAAAAAAGCACCTTTCGGACTTGAAACTTCGTGTTCTCTCTGGCATCTTTTCAACCTTAAGAAGTTTTGTAAGTAACTTTGGACAACGTTGGTCAAAGCGTAAACAATCCACTTTCTGTATCCCACTACAAAACTTAGCCATAATAATAACGATGACAAAAATGTTCTTGTTATAACTTATTTTTCCTCTTCTGATTACAGTCCATGGTCCTGCTTCTTCACAGTCAGCGGCAGTACATTTTTGAATTCGATAAGAACGATCGCTTGTCGTCCGTAACGATGCCCAACGTAGCTCGGCAGACCTTGGAGACACTTCGATCAATTGGCTACTACAGGAATATCTACAGGCCTCCGGAAGGCAACGCGACGGTGGTCGAAGACTTCAATGAGGAATGGCAACTCCTTCACACCTATTACTTGGGGACTGGAAGACGGGTCATCTACAAGTACGGCAAGCTATCCAAACTGGCAGAGATGCTCTATGACACCACCAAAATCAGCTTCAGCTACGATGAGACCGCAGGCATGTTGAAGACCATCAACCTCCAGAACGAAGGGTTCACCTGTACCATCAGGTACCGACAGATCGGGCCCCTCATTGACCGCCAGATTTTCCGTTTCACGGAAGAAGGCATGGTGAATGCCCGTTTCGATTACAACTATGACAACAGCTTCCGGGTGACCAGCATGCAAGCCGTGATCAACGAAACCCCGTTGCCTATTGACCTCTACCGTTACGACGACGTGTCGGGCAAAACCGAGCAATTTGGCAAATTCGGGGTGATCTATTACGACATCAACCAGATCATCACGACGGCGGTCATGACCCACACGAAACATTTTGACGCGTACGGTCGGATGAAGGAAGTTCAGTACGAAATATTCAGGTCCCTCATGTACTGGATGACCGTACAGTACGACAACATGGGGAGAGTGGTGAAAAAGGAATTGAAAGTGGGCCCTTACGCCAATACCACAAGGTACTCGTACGAATACGACGCCGACGGCCAATTGCAGACGGTGTCCATCAACGAGAAACCGCTCTGGAGATACAGTTACGACCTCAATGGGAATCTCCATTTGTTGAGTCCCGGCAACAGCGCCCGTCTGACGCCGCTGAGGTACGACCTCAGGGACCGGATTACGAGACTAGGCGACGTGCAGTATAAGATGGACGAAGATGGCTTCCTGAGGCAAAGGGGGAATGACATTTTTGAGTACAACTCCGCAGGACTTCTCATCAAGGCCTATAACAAAGGCAACAAGTGGAGCGTGAAGTATCATTATGACGGGCTTGGAAGGAGAGTCTCCAGCAAAACCACCCACGGTCACCATCTGCAGTTCTTCTACGCGGACCTCACCAACCCCACCAAGGTCACCCATCTGTACAACCACTCCAGCTCAGAGATTACCTCTCTCTATTACGACCTTCAGGGTCACCTCTTTGCCATGGAGGTGAGCAGTGGAGATGAATTCTACATCGCTTGCGACAACATCGGGACCCCCTTGGCGGTCTTCAGCGGAACGGGCCTCATGATCAAGCAGATCCTTTACACGGCTTACGGAGAGATCTACATGGATACCAACCCAAACTTCCAAATTATCATCGGTTACCACGGAGGTCTGTACGATCCCCTCACCAAACTCATCCACATGGGGAAGAGAGACTACGACGTCCTAGCCGGAAGGTGGACCAGCCCCAATCACGGCATATGGAAACGTCTCAGCCACAGCAACATCATGCCCTTCAACCTCTACATGTTCAAAAATAACAATCCGATCAGTAACGCCCAGGATATCAAATGCTACATGACAGGTAAAAATCCATGTTCAGCTCATTCGTTAAGTGCCCAGGGTAGAACTGGGACTTGGGTGGGTAACGCGTGGGGTTTGCCATGATGCTTTGGACCTCATCTGCAGAATGGATGCCATAGCTTCCTGGGAAGGCGCATGCAAGTTTCTATACATAGCACAGTGATGGCGAATCTTTTAGAGCAGGGGTCTTCAAACTTGGCAACGTTAAGACTGGTGGACTTCAACTCCCAGAATTCTCCCAGCCAGCTATGCTGCCCCTGTTTTAGAGACTGAGTGCCCAAAATGCAACCCAAAACCCACTTATTTATCACAAAGTGCCAACACGGCAATTTAACCTGAATAATGAGATTTTACTATCTCAAATAATGGTAAGCAACGCAGAGTTCAGCTAATTGTTCTAAGAAAAAACGTGATAAATGCACTTTTGTGCCCATTTTTTTTTTTTTTGCTTTTAAAATACTACATTTAGCAACAATATCATTTCTCTCTTTCCCTTTCTCTCTCTCCTTCCCTCCCTCTTTCTTTCTCTCTCTCTCTTTCTCTACCCCTCTCCCTTCCCCCTCTCTCTTTCTCTCTCTCTCTCTCTTTCCCTCCAACTCTCTCTCTCTTTCCCTCCCCCTCTCTTTCTCTTCCCCTCCGTCCCTCTCTTTCCCTCCCTCTCTCTCTCCCCCCTGCGGGAGAAATGCAATGGAGCTGGGCTGGGGCAACAGTGCACCTGCCCATAGAGATGGCTCTAAGTGCCACCTCTGGCACGCATGCCATAGGTGACTGACATAGCGTCTTCCATTTAAAAGAGCCCATTTGGTGTAGTGGTTAAGGTGCTGGCCTGGAAACCAGGAGAAGGTGAGTTCTAGTCCCCCCTTAGGCATGAAAGCCAGCTGGGTGACTTTGGGCCAATCACCAGGAGACTGTGAGTTATAGTCCCGCCTTAGGCATGAAAGCCAACTGGGTGACTTTGGGCCAATCACCAGGAGACTGTGAGTTATAGTCCCCCCTTAGGCATGAAAGCCAGCTGGGTGACTTTGGGCCAATCACCAGGAGACTGTGAGTTATAGTCCCGCTTTAGGCATGAAAGCCAACTGGGTGACTTTGGGCCAGTCACCAGGAGACTGTGAGTTATAGTCCCCCCCTTAGGCATGAAAGCCAGCTGGGTGACTTTGGGCCAATCACCAGGAGACTGTGAGTTATAGTCCCCCCTTAGGCATGAAAGCCAGCTGGGTGACTTTGGGCCAATCACCAGGAGACTGTGAGTTATAGTCCTGCCTTAGGCATGAAAGCCAACTGGGTGACTTTGGGCCAATCACCAGGAGACTGTGAGTTATAGTCCCCCCTTAGGCATGAAAGCCAGCTGGGTGACTTTGGGCCAATCACCAGGAGACTGTGAGTTATAGTCCCGCCTTAGGCATGAAAGCCAACTGGGTGACTTTCGGCCAATCACCAGGAGACTGTGAGTTATAGTCCCCCCTTAGGCATGAAAGCCAGCTGGGTGACTTTGGGCCAATAACCAGGAGACTGTGAGTTATAGTCCCGCCTTAGGCATGAAAGCCAGCTGGGTGACTTTGGGCCAATCACCAGGAGACTGTGAGTTATAGTCCTGCCTTAGGCATGAAAGCCAGCTGGGTGACTTTGGGCCAATCACCAGGAGACTGTGAGTTATAGTCCCCCCTTAGGCATGAAAGCCAGCTGGGTGACTTTGGGCCAATCACCAGGAGACTGTGAGTTATAGTCCCGCCTTAGGCATGAAAGCCAACTGGGTGACTTTGGGCCAATCACCAGGAGACTGTGAGTTTTAGTCCCCCCTTAGGCATGAAAGCCAGCTGGGTGACTTTGGGCCAATCACCAGGAGACTGTGAGTTCTAGTCCTGCCTTAAGCGTGAAAGCCAGCTGGGTGATTTGGGGCCAATCACCAGAAGACGGTGAGTTCTAGTCCTGCCTTAGGCATGAAAGCCGACTGGTGACTTTATTTATTTTTATTTATTTATTTGATTTGATTTCTATACCGCCCTACTCCCGAAGGACTCAGGGCGGTGCACAGCCAAACAGTAAAACACATACGTACAAAATTTAAAAGTAGAATTAAAATCAAATTAAATAATTTTGGCCCAGACAAATTAAAACCCCAAACTATTTAAAACCAATTTTAAAATTGAATATATAAAATACTAAAAGATATTTAAAAATTTAAAATCTTTTATAAAAGAGGGAGAAGATTAGGCCAGGCCTGCCTGGTGAAATAATAAGGTCTTTAAAGACTATTGGGCCAATAGTCAGGAGACAGAGAGTTCTAGTCCCATTTTAAGCATGAAAGGCGGTTGGGAGACATTGGTCCAATCACCAGGAGACGGTGAGTTCTAGTCCTGCCTTAGGCAAGAAAGCTGACTATGTGATTTTGGGCCAATCCCAAAATAGGAGACAATGAGTTCTAGTTCTGTCTAAGGCCGCGATGGCGAACCTATGGCACGGGTGCCACAGGTGGCACGCGGAGCCATATTGGTGGGCACGCGAACTCAGCTCCGGCATGCATGCGTGCGCCAGCCAGCTGATTTTTGGGCCTTCTGGGGCCACCAGAAATCAGGAAACACACTGTTTCCGGCCTTCGGAGGACCTTGGGAGGGGAAGGCCATTTTTGCCCTCCCCAGGCTCCTAGAAAGGCTCTGGAGCCTGGGGAGAGCAAAAAACGGGCCTACCGGGCCCACCGTGCCATCGCGTGCCAAAAGCGGGGGGGAGCACGGGGGGGTGCATAGAATTATGGATGTGGGCACGCGTGCGTGTGACCCCACCGTACTCCCCCCGCTTTTGGCGCACGATGGCAAAAAGGTTAGCCATCTATGGTCTAAGGCATGAAAGCCGACAGAGTAGCTGGGTGACTTTGGGCCAATCACTAGGAGACGGTGAGTTCTAGTCCCACCTTAGGCCTGAAAGCAGTCTGGGTGACTTCTGGACACTTTCTCTCAGCCCAACCCACTTCACAGGGTTGTTGTTGTTGTGGGGGGGAAAAAATAGGAGGAATTATGATCTCTGCCTTTGAATTACTTATATAAAAAAATAATAATAGATGAGGTAAAAATATCATAAATAAATAAAGGCTTCAGGACGTTGTCTGATGTATTTTCACCTCAGTTACTGGAGACCAAAAACCCTGAAGAACAAATACTCGGATTTAACAAATAACCCTGCTTTTAAAGCAATTGTCCAAGCAATTGTGTCATAATTTCCTTGCTTTGACTCTGTGGGATTACAGGGTGATTAACGCCCTTCTAATTTTTTTGTCACTTTTCAGAGGGATATTATTGGGGGGCCGCAGCTGGCACCCAGATCGTAAACGGCCTCTAAATAAAACTGCATAAAAGAGGCTTTTTTTTTTCGCCACAGAAGCCTCCGAAATCCTTTCTAATCCTGACCTTTCCATCAATCCTTTTTAAAAATAACAGTGCGGTGAAATGTTAATTCATCCATGAGAATTGTTATTTTAAAGGGCAGTGGGGGAAAAAAAAAACCCCACACAACTGTTGCAGATCAGGCAGGAGGAGAGACTGGCCAAGGAAATGAAATCCCATTGAAGCTGGAGGAATTATTTGGGAATAAATTATTTGGGAATGGGTGTAATTCTCCCCTCCGGATGCCGCTACAGGGCCTTGCATGCCAAAACCACTACAGGTAGACCTCGACTTAACAACAGTTCACTTAGTGACCATTCAGAGTTACAACAGCACCGGAAAAAACAACTTGCGACCATGCTTCACACTTACGGCCTGTGCAGCCTCCCCGTGGTCGCGTGATTTACATCCAGAGGCTCGGCCACTGACTCGCCTTTATGGCGGTGGCAGTCCTCTGAAGTCACGTGATCCCCTTTGGCGACCTTCTGACGAGTCAGAAGGCCGGTTCACTTAACGACCGTCTGACTTAATTTAAGACCTGCAGCGAATTCACTTAATAACAAACGAGGCGAGGAAAGTTGCAAAACAGAGCAAGATCACTTAACAAATGTCTCAGTCAGTGGTGGGTTGCTCCCGGTTCTGTCCGGTTCTATAGAACCGGCAGTAAAACCGGCGGGAGGCTCCGCCCACCCGGCACGACGTCATCATTGGTGATCTGCACATGTGCAGAAGTGTCTGCGCATGTGCAGAAGAGCGCGCGAGCGCATACGCGCAATCCCGCTGCGAACCGGTAGCAAAGGTAAGTGGAACCCACCCCTGGTCTCAGTTAACAACATAAATGTTGGGCTCGTTTGTGGTCGTAAGTTGAGGACTCCCTGTAGACACAAAAATAGTTTTTTTTTCCCCTTGTGCCATTGCTCTGCTAAGCACCTAATTCGCCCAGCCCTGTCTTGTGCCTAAAAATATTTACCCATGTAGTAGGCAGGGGTGAAATTTGACCGGTTCGGGCGAAACGGTAGAGACGATTTGAATTGGTTCACCGAACCGGTAAAAACCACCCCTGGTTGGCCCTGCCCACGTTCGCCGCTTACCCCTTCCGGCCGCTCGCTCACTCAACCCATTCAACGTTAAATGCTGCAGCAGAGAGAATCCGAAATTTTCTCCCTCCATTCACAGCGGAGCCGCTGCAGCCTGTCCCTTTAAGGTAGTCCCCGGGAGGGAGGGGGCTGTGTGGGGACCATAAAGGGAGCAGCAGCTCCGCTGTGAATGGAGGGAGAAAAGTTTGGCACTGGTTAATTGTTCTAACTTTCAGGAAATTCCTCCTTAGTTCTAGGTTGCTTCTCTCCTTGATTAGTTTCCACCCGTTGCTTCTTGTCCTGCCTTCAGGTGCTTTGGAGAATAGCTTGATTCTCTCTTCTTTGGGGCAGCCCCTGAGATATTGGAAGACTGCTATCATGTCTCCCCTAGTCCCTCTTTTCATCAAACTTACGGGACCGCCTACTACCACAAACAGCCTCCCACCGGCTGGTACGGTCTCATAGAGAGGGGCTCCTCCAGGTGCCGTCAGCCAAACAATGTCGACTGGCGGCCCCTAGGGGGAGGGCCTTCTCTGTGGGGGCACCTACTATCTGGAACGAGCTCCCCCCGGAGATACGGAGGATCCCTGATCTGCGCACTTTCCGCCGTGCTTTGAAGACACTCCTATTCCAGCAGGCCGGCCTGGCCTAATTTTTTCCCCTTCTTCTAAATTTTTAAACTCAAATTTTAATTCGTTTTAAATTATTGGGGGTTTTAAATTGTCTCAGGCAAAAATTATTTAATTGGGTTTTAATCATGTCTTAACTTTTGTATTTATGTGTTTTATTTCGTGCCTGTTCACCGCCCTGAGTCCTTCGGGAGTAGGGCGGTATACAAATTTAATAAAATGAAATGAAAATGAAATGAAAAAACTAGACCTACCCAATTCCAGCAACCGTTCTTCGTATGTTTTAGCCTCCAGCCCCCTAATCCTCTTTGTTGCCCTTCTCTGCACTCTTTCTAAAGTCTCAACATCTGTTTTACATCGTGGTGACCAAAACTGGATGCCGTATTCCAAGTGTGGCTTTACCAAGGCATTATAAAGTGGCATTAACACATCACATGATCCTGATTGTATCTCTCTGTTGATGCAGCCTAGGATTGTGTTGGCTTTTTTGGCTGCTGCCGCACACAGCTGGCTCATATTTAAGAGATTGTCCACTAGGACTTCCAAGATCCTTCTCACTAGTTGAGTCAAGTACCGCTTATACTACACCTGTGCGTTTAACCTTTTGGCTAGCAGGTAACCTTCTGGTTTTTCTCTTCCCATTCCAGATGTCAACAGCTGGCTGCTTACCTTTGGTTTCCAGTTGCACAACGTCATTCCTGGGTATCCTAAACCTGAAATGAACGCTATGGAGCCATCCTATGAGCTCACCCACACCCAGCTGAAAACCCAGGAATGGGACAATAGCAAGGTAATTAGAAGTCTTTGATTTCCAATAAGACCAACTTTTGAATGGTGGCTACTTTATCCCAGAGGAAACTTTCTCTCTCTCTCTTTTTTTTTTTTTTTGAAAAAGTTTTTCAGTTTTATTTCTTATACACATAATATAAAATGTACTTTTTCTTATACATAATTAATCCTACATACACGTTTTCCTTAAAGAAAGCATTAAAATAAGGCATTTCAATTACATTCTCTTCTACCCTTTCTTCCCTCATTTCACAACAACCCTTCTTCTTCTTCTCCTACTTTCTCTTCCCTCCCCTCCTACCTCATCCTACTTCCCCTTCCTTTCCCCCACTTCTCTCTTCTTTTCCCCCTACTCACCTTCTCTCCTACTCCTATCCCCTACCCTTCCTTCCTCTGCTTTTCCCTTTCTTCCATTCCCCTCCCTCCCTCCCTCTCCTCTTCCTACCCTCTACTCCTCTCTCCTTTCTATCTTCTTTGCTGTGGAATATTCTCCTTGTTTGGCATCCGAGCAACTCCTGTATTCTAATAGTATATACTTTCTTTCGATTTCTTTTCAGATTTATTCTATCAGTATTATCATCCTAATTGTACACTTATTCTTATTATCTTCTTTCTTTTCCCCTCTCTCCTCCCCCTTTTTTCATTTACTCTGGTGTCATCTGGGTTTCTATTTCTTTTTTATCCTCTCTGTAAACCAGTTTGCACATCTCTTATTCATTGCTCTCAGCAACGTTTCTCTGTGCTCTACACTCTGCTGGTTGGTAACACAACAACAATATCCTTAACACTCTCCCTCGTTTAACGTTCTATTATCTAAATCATTTATCTATCCCAGAGGAAACTTTCATTGGGAGGTGAAGTATATGTACAGATAAGTCCCTGAATTACCATCATTTGCTTTAATGACCATTTGAAGTTACGACACCACTAAAAAAATGACTTAAGGACTATTTTTCACAACTTTTGCAGCATCCCCATGGCCTAATTCAGGTGTTTGGCAACTGGCTCATATTTATGACGATCCCGGGGTCCCCTTTTGCAACCTTCCGACGAGCAAAGTCAATGGGGGGAAGCCCGATTCACTTAACAGCCGTGTTACTCAACTGCGGTGATTCACTTAAGAACTGGTAGTACAAGGGTTTAAGGCACCCTGTTATTAAGCTGCTTAAGACCAGCTGCCTGCAATTACTGCAGGGTTCGAATCTCGCCAAGGCTCAAGGTTGACTCAGCCTTCCATCCTTTCTAAGGTAGGTGAAATGAGGACCCAGTTTGTGGGGGCAATAAGCTGACTTTGTATAAATATACAAAAAGGATGAAGGCTATTGCTGAGCACATTGTAAGCCGCCCTGAGTCTTCGGAGAAGGGCGGCATATAAATCAAATTAAAAAAAAAAAAAAAAACTGTGGCCAGAAAGGTCATAAAATGAGGCAAAACGCACCCAGCAACTTTCTTGCTTAACAACAGAAATGTTGGGCTCCGTTATGGACCACCTGTAGCCTTTCTGATGTTCTACTACTCTTCTACAGGTAGTCCTCCACTTACGACTGGTTGCACAGCGACTATTCAAAGTTACAACAGAACGTAAACAAAAGCTGCTTACGACCCAGATATAAAGTTCCAATGGTTGCCCCACTCTCCCATTCGGACACTTCAAACCAGTTCCCATATATATCCATTTGAAGCATCCCGTGGTCACTGACCATGATTTATCATATCTTTGCAAGAAGAACCAAGAAGTTTTTTTAACAAAATACATTGCAAAAAAAAAAAGTTCTTATAATCGGGCACAATCCTGTATTGACCCACTTAATGACCGGCACAAACGATGAGCGTTGTTCCAGGCTCAGTTATGTTGTAACCTGAGGACTACCTGTACAAACAGCATTTTTTTTCAAACTTGGCAATTTTAAGATCACGTGGATTTCGACTCCCCAAATTCCCCAGCCAGCATGGGAGTTGAAGTCCACCCATCTTAGATTTGCCGTGTTTGAAAAACCTTGCTCTTACAACACTTACAATTCTCTGAAAATGTTGGCCTTTATCAGGTAAACACGATCTCCCCTCTAATATTTCCTGGGGTTTTTTTTTTTTCTTTTTTTCCTTCCATCGGGAAACAGAAAGATGAAACAGCGCGGGGAACAAATTTCAAAGGCAAGATCCGTTATCTTTTTGAACTCTGCCTAATCTGTTTGTGTCTCTTTTAAAAAACAAAACACATTTGCAGCCCCAGAGCCTCTTTCTGAGGAGAAATCAACTTTTCCCTCGATGCATTACGTTTATTATTTAAAAGGCTGTATTCAAGGTCATTCTGTCTTCAAATTAAGCAGCTTTCTGAAGGCACAGGACTTATTTTGAGATAACAAATAGGTTTGGTTTGGTTTTTTTAAAATTACAATTCCAGTGATATTCATGATAACATTTCGTTGTGGTTGGCAAATATCCTGGGCTGCAGGGCTAAAATTGTCTTTAAAATTGGCACGACTCTGAATTTTGGAGCAACTCCCATTATTTTGGCCCAGACTACAGGCAGTCCTCAACTTATGACGACAATCGGGACCAGAATTTTCATGGCTAAGCAAGGCCGTTGTTAAAGGACTCGGGCCTGATTTTACCACCTTTTTTGCCGTCTTGTTATGTGAATCACTGCAGTCGTTAAATGAATCACACAGACATTAAGTGACTTCCCTATTGACTTTGTTTGTCAGAAGCTGGCAGGGAAGGTCGCAAAATAGCAGTCACATACAGAGGTGGGATTCATTTACCTTCCCTACCGGTTCGCAAATGTGAGCACGTGCACGAATTATGACTGGCCGGGTGGACGGAGCCTCCCACAGTCACCACCACCGGTTTGACAGAACTGGCTGAATCCCACCACTGGTCACATGACCCTGAGACTCTGCAACCATCATAAATACATATCCATATCGGTTGTCAAGTGACCGAATTTTGATCACATGACTGTGAAAATGTTGCCATGGTTATAAGTATGAGGACTGATGTAAGTCATTTTTTTTAGTGCTTTTCTTACTTTGAATAGTCACTAAATACTGTAAGTCGAAGACTGCCTGTAAGTAATTTGTGAGGGCTTTATGATCGTCTAAGCAAGACAGTTCTTAAGTGAGTTTTGCTCCATTTTATGTCCTTCCTTGCCACGGTTGTTAAGCGAATCTGGCTTCCCCATTGACTTTGCTTGTCTGAAGGTCGCAAAAGTGGATCACATGACCCCGGGGACTCTGCCACAGTCATAAATATGAACCAGTTGCCAAGCGTCTGAATTTTGATCAAATGACCATGGGGATATGCAACAAGGATCATTAAGTGTGAAAAAGTGGTCATAAGTCACTTTTTCCAGTGCCGTTATAACTTTGAACGGTCATTAAATGAATGTTTGTAAGTAGAGGACTACCCTGTATAATGGCCTCACTGAAAGATTGCCACATTCATTTAACAACCGTGGTGTTTGCTTAACAACCATTGTGAAAAAATAATAAAATCAGGCACAAGTCATGTGGCCTCCTGCTTAAAGAGAGTCCCGACTTAGGACCATAATTCCAGGCTCAATTATGGTCGTGATTTTAGGACCAGTTTTCCCGTTTAAAGAGAGTCCTGACTTACGACAATAATTCCGGGCTCGATTACGGTTGTTAGTTTAAGACCACCTGTAGAATGGTGTCGTACATCCCTCTTGCATCTAACATGAGTTCCTTTCTTTTCAATCTCCCTCCCTGCCCCTCCTCAGTCGATCTTAGGGGTGCAGTGCGAAGTGCAGAAACAGCTGAAGGCCTTTGTCACGTTGGAGAGCTTTGAACAGATCTACACGTCGAGCATCGCCGGGTGCCAGGAAATCAAGGAGAACCGCCATTTTGCCTCGGGAGACTCCATCATCGGCAAGGGGGTCAAATTTGCCATGAAAGACGGGCGGGTGGCCACCGATATCATTAGCAGCGCCAACGAGGACGGGCGGAGAGTCGCCGCCATCCTCAACAACGCCTATTACCTGGAGAACTTGCACTTCACCGTCGACGGCACGGACACCCACTACTTTGTCAAGCCAGGGCCGTCGGAGAGCGACTTGTCGATCCTCGGCCTCAGCGGGGGACGGCGAACCTTGGAGAACGGTGTCAACGTCACCGTCTCTCAAATCAACACCGTGCTCAGCGGGAGGACTAGACGCTACACGGACATCTCGCTCCAGTTCGGAGCCCTGTGCCTCAACACCCGATACGGGACCACGTTAGACGAGGAGAAGACCCGTGTCTTGGAATTGGCCCGGCAACGGGCCGTGGCTCACGCCTGGGCCAGGGAGCAACAGAGACTGCAGGATGGGGAGGAGGGTAGCCGGTCCTGGACAGAGGGGGAGAAGCAGCAACTGCTGAACACGGGACTCGTTCAGGGGTACGACGGCTACTTCGTCATCTCCGCCGAACAATACCCAGAACTGTCCGACAGCGCAAACAATATCCATTTTATGCGACAGAGCGAGATGGGGAGAAGGTGACAGAGAGGGGACGATGCGTTGACTTCTTGCCAAAGACAGCTGCTTGAGACTGTGATGTACTTGAGCCTTCGTTTTTTTTTTCTAAACAAAAAGAAAAACAAACAGACACACGCAAAAGAACTTTACGGAAAACAGGCAAGGTGGAGGAAGAACATGGTGGCACCATAGCTCAGGCAACATCCTTTATTTTAGATAATTTTTTTTTTTGTTTTTAAAGTGGCTTTCTCACCTTTGGCTGTTATTCCTTCCCCCCTTTCTCGGCTCCTATCCGTCTTCTCTTTTTTGGAAGTGTCATTTCGCCATTGTGTGTGAGCCCCTTGTGCAAAAAGGCTTGAAGGTTGGGGAGGTGTTGGGTTTAAATCCCCTGGTTACTTGTTCGTTGGTTTTCTTTCGTTGTGTTTCTTTTTTTCTTTTTTCTTTTTTAACGGGGTGAAGAAAAGAGGGGAAAAAAGAGCCTCTGTATTAGGTTTGGGTTAACCTTTCCTAGTGGGGTTGGAGAAAAAATAAATAAATAAGAGGATTTATGAGGAACGAAAACAGGAAGAAGAAGGAGGAGGCATCGTGGCGAAGAAAAATTCACAATTTCCTGCAACGCCATGCGGAAAAACTGGAGATGGAGAGGGAAACCCGTCCAGGTCCGAAATGGCCCTTCAAACATTTTGTGAGCCTCAAAACAAGTACTTATGGGGTCGTTTTTACATTTGCCATTCTTTCTGGCTAAACCCTGCAGTTTTCGGGTGATTTGCAGAAAGTAGGCCAAAACCGCTGCATCTTAAAGACTCGTAAGCTCGATCCTTTCTCTTTTTTAAATTTTTATTTTTAAATGGGTCTTTTTCTTTTTTTTTTTACTACGATAGGCTATTTTGTTCACCGGTTTGTTTTCTGCTGTCGTGTGACAGAGGACGTGTCTTTTTTTGTCATTCGGGAAAAAAAAACACCCCATAGCAGCTATCGGAGCGGAGTGGGGAAGAACAAAAAAAAGAAAAAAGGAAAATCACACTATTGCTGCACATACTGTTAGATGGGAAACACCAATGATGTATATTTGTCAACAGTAAACCCTCCTTAAATATATAGTATTTCTGTACACCAAGTGAAGCGTGTTTAACTTTTGAGGATGCCACCTCTTCGCTGACCATGGAGGTTTTGTCTAGAGTTAGGGTCATCCTTAATAATGAAATCTCAATTCCTCCTAAAAGATATATATATATATATATATATTTTCAGAGCCAGGTTAGATACCGATGTGAGAGATACAGCAAGCGCCTCCTATTTGATTTGACTTTTTAAATTTTATTTTAATGAAGCATCTTAGTAGATAAAGAGATGCTTCCTTCTTTCTCCACGGGCCACTTCTACCAAAATGGTCTTTCTTCAGTGCTGGGATGGTTTTTAAGAAGGTTAGGGTTGGGGGCAGAGGGTCCGTAAGGAAATAGACAACATGTCGAACCGTCTTCAACCTGTTGCCAAACTAAAACCAAACCCAAACATTTGGCTTCGATGAATTTGATAGCTCTCTCCAGTCCTACCTTGTTTGTCCGAAAATAAGACCCAACTGGAAAAAAATCCAATAATGACTTATTTCATGCTAGGACTTATTTTCAGGATGCTCGTAATATAAGCCCTACCCCCAAAAATAAGCCCCAGTTAAGATTGTCAGCCAGATGGATGCATTTAGTACCGTATTTCCCCCCCAAAATAAGACCTAACCCGAAAATACGCCCTAATGTGTCTTTTGGAGTAAAAATTAATATAAGACCCGGTCTTATTTTTGGGGAAACATAGTACCTACGTTGACTTTTCAACTACAAAAATCAGATTCTCTATGCTTGCTTTCAGGAGTGTAGCCCCATGGGTCTACGACAATTTGCCGCAAGCCATTCGCCGTGGCCAACTCACCATGGGAAAATTCACTGCGGGACAAGAGTTATCCTAATATCAAAAAAAAAGGTGCAATAGAACCATTAAAGAAAGGATACAAAAGAAGAGACCGGGTGACACGTGAATGGCAGAAGTTAAAATATTTTTTCATTTATTTTTAAATCATTAAATAGAATTCTTAAATTGTCTCGCGGCGAGTGGTCCCACTACAAGTTGGCCATGGGGAGTTGGCCCGTTCCATACCTACAATTTGGAGGAAGCAGTTTGTTGATTTAATATCATCTTATGAAAAGTTCCAGAAGTTTTCCAAAAGGTAACTAGACTTTCTTGTCACCTCACGGTTAGATTATTGCAACGCGCTCTACATGGGGCTACCCTTGAAAAGTGTTCGGAGACTACAGTTGGTCCAGAACGCATCAGAGGTGCGTTTCAACTGGTTCTGACCAGTTCTGGAGAACCGGTAGCGGAAATTTTGAGTAGTTCGGAGAACCGGTAGTAAACATTCTGACCGGCCCCGCCCCCATCTATTCTCTGCCTCCCGAGTCCCAGCTGATCGGGAGGAATTGGGGATTTTGCAGTAAGCTTCCCCTGGAGTGGGGTGGGAATGAAGATAGATAGATAGATAGATAGATAGATAGATAGATAGATAGATAGATAGATAGATAGATAGATGGATGGATGGATGGATGGATGGATGGATGGATGGATGGATGGATGGATGGATGGATGGATGGATGTCCCAGCTGATTGGGAGGAAATGGGGATTTTGCAGTAATCTTCCCCTGGAGTGGGGTGGGAATGAAGATAGATAGATAGATAGATAGATAGATAGATAGATAGATAGATGATAAATAGATGGATGGATGGATGGACGGATGTCCCAGCTGATTGGGAGGAAATGGGGATTTTGCAGTAATCTTCCCCTGGAGTGGGGTGGGAATGGAGATAGATAGATAGATGATAGATAGATGGATGGATGGATGGATGGATGGATGGATGGACGGATGTCCCAGCTGATTGGGAGGAAATGGGAATTTTGCAGTATCCTTCCCCTGCCACGTCCACCAAGCCACGCCCACAGAACCGGTAGTAAAACAATTTGAAACCCACCACTGCTTCTCATCCAAAAAGCTTCTTCAGTTCTCTTCATGGTTGCCCCAAAGGTGCTTTTTCCAAAAAGGCATCTGGACTTTCTCGGTTTCTTCAGAACTTAAAGAAGCTTCTCGGATGAGAAGCGAAACGTTTTCAAAAGACAAGAAAAAAAAACAAAAAACAAGGAAGTCCGGTTGCCTTTTGGAAAAAGCAACTTTTGGACAAAAGTTTGATTGAAAATCTCCATAGACATCTTGCAAAAACAGGATTAAATTTAGGGCATTAGGAAACAAGAACATCTTAGCTAGAGAAGGACAGTGTCGTGCATCCAGCTGCATTCTGTCCCACGATTTCAAAACTGGGATGGCTTTTACAGCTAGTCCTCAACTTACGGCCATCATTGAGCCCAAAATTTACGTTGCTGAGTGAGAAATTTGTTGAGGGAGTTTTGTCCCCATTTTACGACCTTTCTCGCCACATTTGTTAAGTGAAATCACTGCAGTTCTTAAAATCAGCAACACGGTTTGTTAAGTGAGTCCGGCTTCTCCCATTAACTTTGCTTGTCAGAAGGTTGTAAAAGAGGATCACGGGACCCCTGGATACCGCAACCATCATAACTGCGAATCAGTGGTCAAGCAGTCGAGCATAAGTCACGTGACCTGCTGCTGCAATGGTTGTAAAGTGTGAAAAACGGTCGTAAGTCACTTTTTTCATCGTAAATCTGAACGGTCACTAAGTAAATTTGTTGCAAGTCGAGGACAAACTGTACTGCTCTCGGCAAAGAAAATCTATTCCCCGGGACTGCTGGAAATAGTGTTACCCAGATGTGCCTGGATCAGTTGCTTTTGCGTATAAATTATTTCCATCCAACATAAAGAGATTTCCAAAGACTCTGATGCGGTTGTGAGATAGGGCTAGCCAAATGGAAACATCTGGAGATGAGTGGCAGTGGGTGAGCTGAAGGGCGGGCATGACAGAAATGTTAAGCAGATGCTGTCCTCTCTTCTTCTTCTTTTTCTTCATCTCAACTTCATAGTTTTACATTGTTTTTCACACAGAAACCCCCATGGATACTTAAAGCTTTCCGAGTAGAACCGCGAGGCTTCGTATCGTGAGATTAAAATCTATCCAAAGCTGCTTCTATTTTTAAAAAATCCTGATAGATGTATCAAGGTGAACTGCATATATATAAATGAAAATTCTTACAATGGGAAGAAACATGTTCTTTCTACACTAAAGGAGGACCTTATCAATCCAGGTTTTGGGGCTGAGAGAAAGAAAATGTGTGTTTGAGTAGGACAAGAAGAAAGGTTATCCCAAGATAGCTTTTTTAATTAGTTTTTCTTGAGACCAAGTACACATCATCCCTGTGTGACTTCTAAAAATGACGTTTTTGGAATGAAAAACTCTCTTTAACCCACCCACAGTAGTGGCCAAAATTGTGGAAACCTTTTGGGAAAAGTGTATTTTCTAAAACTAGCTAATAACACCACTTTTTGGGGGGGAATAATACCATAAAATTATATATCAATGGAAAGATAATTTAATCAAGAATGTAATGCAATACCTTTTATGAAGGATTTGCTATCAGAAGAGCCGTTATGGTATAAAGAAGAAAAGTGAAACACGTAGAAAAAACGAGATATACAAAAATGATCACCATAGAAAAAAACGAGATATACAAAAATGATCCCCATGTCAGTTAATTCTTAATTGGGTAACCTTTAGCATGAATTACAGCCTTACAACCTCTTCCCATGGAGTGAACCAAGTCTTTGAGTTCTGCAGCTGTTCTAATGGGAAACCAAGATGGAATGTTGGCTTCTATTAACTGGGTTTTATTGCTGGGTCGCTTCCGACTAACAAGTTTCTTTAGTCGGCTCCATAGATTTTCCATTGGGTGAAGGTCTGGTCTATTCATAGGCCATTCCAGCAATGGAATAGGATTATCTTGAAACTCCAAAAAAAGAAAGTGATGTTATTAGCCATCAAACCTCAAAAATACACTTTTCCCAAAAGATTTCCACGATTTTGGCCACTACTGTACAAGAAACCAGATACATTTAACCAGGTTTCAACCCACGTGGCTATAGGTTGGGAAATGGAGAACTAAAATCCAAAGCACCAGGAGGAAACCAAGTTTTGTTAACAGTTGTGACGCTTGATTTTATCAGATAAAGATGCTGACTGCAGGATAAGTGTGCAACAAAATATGAGCGTTATCCTATCCAAGTAAATAAATAGGTGACGGACACCCAGTGATCCCTGAAGACTAAGCTAGAACTTTTCAAGAGTCACTGAATTAAAACTTGAGTTTTTGAGAAGTCTATGGTTTCATGACTTGGTTCCTCGTGGACAACCAGAATAATTTGGTTAAAATTTGGGGAACTGTGATAAAAGATCGCGAAGGATTTCAACCTGTTCAGCTAAGACCTCCAAAAACATACTTCGGCATTTGTCTATTCAGCGCCTGGGGCAATTTTCCTTTTCTAGACTTGGCAACTTTTTACAAAGATGGCACTTCCAGATTTTGCATGTCGGGGGTATATCTAGGCCAGTGAAATCCAATTTATTTTACTACGAGTTCTGTGGGCGTGGCTTGATGGGTGTGGTATGGCTTGGTAGGCGTGACAGGGGAAGGAAACTGCAAAATCCCCATTCCCTCCACACTCCTGGGGGAAAAATATTGCAAAATCTCCATTCCAGAGTCTAGTACAGTGTTTCTCAACCTTGGCAACTTTTAAGATGTGTGGACTTCAACTCCTAGAATTCTCCGGCCAGAAAATAAAGCAAAATTTATTTTAAAAGAGGCAAAAAAGAAATGCAATAGAAGCTTGAATAGTAATTTATAGTTTGGCTTCCGTCTCAGACGTTATCATGAATAAAAATCAGGAGTTCCTATGAGAGGAGTTTGGCACAATTACAGTAGTTTAGCGTGGTTTAGTGCTACTTCTGTGGCATACTCATTGTTCTTCCTACATAGCAGGAACTCTTTCACATGGGCTGTTAAGGAACCAAAATAATCCCTGTTGTTACTCGTTTTCAGTCCTAGAACACACAATATTTCTCCACTAGAATTGCCAAAACAGATCACAATAGTGGTATTTTTCCTCATCATTGCTTCTTGCATGTCCCTGCTAAAAAAAAACATGGATTTGATTAAACTAACATTTGTTAGAGTGATTCTCCCCAATCCTAGCTCATTTGAATATTGGGATTGAGCTAGTACTTGTAGTAGGAGTTGCGAGTAACAATTACTTCAGGGTATCCAGTCTTGGCAACTTTAAGACTTGTGGATTTCAACTCCCAGAATTCTCCAGGCTGGGGAACTCTGGGAGTTGAAGTCCACAAGTATGGTGGACTGGGGAATTCTGGGAGTTGAAGTCCACAAATATGGTGGGCTGGGGAATTCTGGGAGTTGGAAGTCCACAAATATGGCAGGCTGGGGAATTCTGGGGGTTGAAGTCCACAAGTATGGTGGGCTGGAGAATTCTGGGAGTTGGAAGTCCACAAATATGGCAGGCTGGTAGTTGTACTTGTGCTAGTACTTGTAGTAGGAGTTGCGAGTAACAATTACTTCAGGGTATCCAGTCTTGGCAACTTTAAGACTTGTGGATTTCAACTCCCAGAATTCTCCAGGCTGGGGAACTCTGGGAGTTGAAGTCCACAAGTATGGTGGACTGGGGAATTCTGGGAGTTGAAGTCCACAAATATGGTGGGCTGGGGAATTCTGGGAGTTGGAAGTCCACAAATATGGCAGGCTGGGGAATTCTGGGGGTTGAAGTCCACAAGTATGGTGAGCTGGGGAATTCTGGGAGTTGAAGTCCACAAGTCTTAAAAGTTGCCAAGACTGGACACCCGTGCCCTACGGAGTCAGTTTAGGCAAAACTGCTAACAATCCTTTGCAAATTGTGACTACGTGTTTCTTCAGCAAAGATTTTGAGGTGTATCATAAATTAATACAAAGATTGGCATCTCCCTCCTTCAACCACCAATCCAATGTCACTTCTTTGGTTTGCCAATTTTGTAGCCACCATTCAGCCATTTTTTTTCTCCAGACGGCGACAAAAACCTCGCTTTTCAGATCAAACAATCCCCACCATCCTGATTTTGCCTCCGAGACAAGAAATAAGACAATATTTCTCTGTTCACACACTTGTGCACCTCCACACACATGACCGCTTTACCCAACGTGAGGAAAAAGTTGTGAAAACTTGGACAAAATTCCAGCAAACATTGGAATCTAGTTTTCTCTGTCAGGGAGCCCTGATTCGATGCTCCTGTATTGCTGAATATCTCAAACCGAAGAATTATTCTAGTGACAGAGCACATAATTATGCACACATGCTGAGCAGTGTGAAAAATACCATTAAAATGTGTTTTCTAATATAGCATCAGCACCTGATAAAATTGATGCATGTGAGACCCGGGGATATAAAAACCACTGGGTGATGTTTGAAACAGAACCATCCAATCAGACGTTCACAGGTAGTCCTCGACTTACAACCACAATTGTTACCGAGAACATATGTTGCTAAGTGAGACATTTGTGAAGTTTGTCCCACTTTACGACTTTCGTTGCCAACCACCGCAGTTGTTAAATTAATAACACGATCGTTAGGTGAATCTGGCTTCCCCATTGACTTTGCTTGTCAGAAGGTCCCAAAAGTTGGCCACATGACTCCAGGAGTCACACTGCAACCGTCATAAGTGTGAGTCAGTTGTCAAGCATCTGAATGTAAATCACATGACCATGGAGATGCTGCAACGGTCATAAGTGTGAAAAAAGGCACCATTTTTCAGGACATTTTTCAGTGCCCTTGTAACTTCAAACGGTCACTAAACGAACTGTTGAAGGTCGAGGACGATCTGTATAAATCTGTTAAAATAAATTGGCATGCTTTATTTGTGTTCTATCCAAAACAACTCCGATCCAAAAAACATTTTGAAACAAAGCAAGAGAAAAGACAAAAAGTTTATTTAAAAAAAGAAAAGAAAATTGAAAAGAAAAATAGCTAGGCCCAATTAGCGTAGGGCATTTATAATGAATTTAATAAAATGATTATCTACAGAAAAAGATCTCAGTGGAGGTTAACTGAAGTTGAAAATCTTTGTAGATTCCACTTCATTTCAAGATGGTTTTGTGATCAGCCCGGTCAAAATTGCGACAAGAAGACCTTAATCCAGAGTATCCTTGGATCAGGGATGAAATCTACTTACCTTCCCTACCAGTTCGGAAGTGTGCGTGTCATTGTCACGTCCGATTTTAGACCCTCTGCGCATGCACAAAGTCTGTGCATGCTCAGAGGGTCAAAAACAGGTTACTTCCTGGTTAAAACCAGGAAGTAACAATGGGCGGGTGGGTGGGCGGAGCCTCGCTCTGCTGCCGCTACCAGTTCACCAAACCATTTGCCGCTACCAGTTTGCTCAAACCGGAGCAAACCGGTAGCATTTCACCCCTGCCTTGGATGGACTGTCGGTCTGCTTGTCCCAAAGGTGTTTTTTCAAGAGGTGACTGGATTTTGTTTTTCCTTGAAGACATTTCGCTTCTCATCTAAGAAGCTTCTCCAGTTCTGAAGAAACAAAATGTCTTCAAGGAAAAAACCCAATAAAGTCCAGTGGCCTCTTGAGCTGGATGAATGAGAATCTCCATACACATCCATCTGTGTCTCACCCTAAATGCCCTCTTTGAATCTTTTATAAATGTGCCTCAAGAATATTAAATAAACTGGGGATTATTATTTTCAGAGTAGAAGGATCCAGCCAGAATTTATCCTGAAATTTAAGATGGTGACAATCCCACAACAACGTTTGTAACAGCAAACTTAACAAACCTATGAACCGACAATTAAAATATCTGTGTGAGAATATATTTACACACACACACCAAGGAATGGAGGAAAGTTACGATAACTGTTAGGACAGTATAATGGGTCTATTTTATCTGTGATAAATTAAAAAAAAAACACTTTACATAAAGGGAAACATCTGCCCTCAGGCTGGTTTGAGAAGAAGACTTTTCTGTCAAAATCACAATTCCAATCCCAGCACTGACAAAAATAAATTAAAAAATCTGTTCTTGTTACTGTGTGTAAATTTCCTAGAGGTCTGGAACTGATCTTTTTCTTGAGAATTTTTTTTTTCCTCTTCGACACTTTTGTGTTTCTAACACTGTATTCTTGACTGTAAATAAACCGACCTTGTAAATACATGCAGATGTAGATACCTTCTAGAAAACAAAAATCAAAACGACGGCAAAAAAAAAAAAAAATCTCTCAGACCAGAAAAGTGACCACGTGTAGCCTTCGGTGACAAATAAAAAGAATATTTTGTGTTTAAAAAAAAAAAAAGGAGTGGAATCGGTTTTTGACTGCACGGAGTTTGCTTTGGCGGTTTCTAGATCCAGGTTCGGAGTTCAAAACAGCGGATAAAACGTCAAATCTTTGCTTGAGCACGGGGTTGGACTAGAAGACCTCCAAGGCCCCTTTCAACTTTTGTTATTCTGTTAAAAGTCTATTCTGTTGAATCTATGTGAACTAAACCACATAGTTTTTAGATTCCAACAACGTGGAAATCTTTTTTTTTTCTCTTTCTGGGACAGTTTTTTAACTTTACACTTTAACCTACAATCTTGGGAGTCCAGCTTTCCAAGAAAAAATGGATCAGCTAGATAATATTACTTAACAAGTAAAGAACGGTTGCTAGAATTGGGTAAGTAAAGGTAAAGTTTCCCCTCGCACATATGTGCTAGTCGTTCCCGACTCTAAGGGGCGGTGCTCATCTCCGTTTCAAAGCCGAAGAGCCAGCGCTATCCAAAGACGTCTCCGTGGTCATGTGGCCGGCATGACTCAATGCCAAAGGCGCATGGAATGCTGTGACCTTCCCACCAAAGGTGGTCCCTATTTTTCTACTTGCATTTTTTACCTGCTTTCGAACTGCTAGGTTGGCAGAAGCTGGGACAAGGAACGGGAGCTCACCCCGTTACGCAGCACTAGGGATTCAAACCGCTGAACTGCTGACCTTTCGATCGACAAGCTCAGTGTCTTAGCCACTGAGCCATCGCATCCCTATTTGAATTGGGTATGTCTAGTTTAATGAAAAGAAGGAGTAGGGGTAACGTGATAGCAGTGTTCCAAAGCATCAAAAGGCAGGACAAGAAGCAATGGATGGAAACTAATCAAGGAGAGACGCAATCTAGAATTAAGGAGAAATTTCCTGACAGAACAATTAAACAGTGGAACAGCTTGCCACCAGAAGTTGTGGGTGCTCCAACACTGGAGGTTTTTTTAAGAAGAGATTGGACAACCATTTCTCTGAAATGTTATAGGGTCTCCTACGTGAGCAGGGGGTTGGACTAGGAGACCTCCAAGGTCCCTTCTAAATTTGTTCTTCTGTTACTAACGTAACAACCGCACTGATTTGCCTAACAATTGTGGCAGGAAGGGCTGTGAAATGGGGCAAAATTCACTTAACAACTGTCTCAATTAGCAATGGAAATTTTGGGCTCAGCTGTGGTCGTACATCAAGGACTATCTGTAGCTAGAGCTCATCAGAGTTTCTATTTCCTTGTTGTTGTTAGTTGCAAAGTCGTGTCCGACCCATCGCGACCCCATGGGCTACGTTCTTCCAGGCCTTCCTGCCTTCTACCATCCTCTGGAGTCTGTTTAAGCTCACACCGACTGCTTCAGTGACTCCATTCAGCCACCTCGTTCTCTGCCGTCCCCTTCTTCTTTTGCTCTCCATCTTTCCCAGCATTAGGCTCTTCTCCAGGGAGTCCTTCCTTCTCATTAGGTGGCCAAAGGATTTGAGATTCCTCTTCAGGATCTGGCCTTCTAAAGAGCAGTCAGGGTTGATCTCCTCTAGGACTGACTGGTTTGAGCGCCTTGCAGTCCAAGGGACTCGCAGGAGTTTTCTCCAGCACCAGAATTCAAAGGCCTTTAGTAGAGTTTTAGTAGAGTTTCTACTAAAAGATGTAGAGTATTTATTCCGAATTTATACCATACTATCTGATAACCCAGCATTGCCGGGGTATTTATTTATCCCAATCCTGTATTATACGGGAAAAGGAATGAATTGTATCTACAGGTTCAAATCAATCCCACTTACCAGAAGGAGCCCCCTTGTGGAGTACTGTGAAGCCGTCACCATGGCAACTCCACTGTGCTGTACAGTAGAAACCATTTTAGGGCACGACAGGCTGTATCTTAACAGAACATGAATCCAAAATGCACACTATCACTGTCAAAAGTACTGTGATTTGACACTATAGATATAATTCATTCCTTTTCATTTCAGCTGCCCAGGCGTTCCAGAGTTATGCTGGAACACACACAGACACACACACCCCGAGGGGTATTAGGGGTGTCTTACCCCCACAGTATTTTTTTTCCAGAGAGTAAGTCAGCTGTGTACCAAGTTTGTTTGAAATTACTCGAGGCATTCCAGAGTTATGCTGGAACACACACACACACACACAAACACACACACACAGAGCCATTTTTATATTTATAGAAGAAGATAAGTGAAATTTAGAACTCCCATTTTCTTCTCCTGAACCCTTTTCCTTCTCTTCCCCCTGTTCAAAATAATTTAAACCAGCCAAAGGAACGGTGGCTGTAAGGACACTTTGAGTAGGAATAGATATTGTGACGTCTCACCTTGGGGGCTGAAAAATCAGATTTGAGAAACTGTCCATTTACTCTTTTTAAGAATAAGATTGTTGCCAAACAGTAGCTACCATCATAAATCCCAAGCTACGTTATTACCATGAAACAGAGTAGTTGTGATCTGCTAGCAGCCTGCGGAACTGGCAGTGCAATCGGACAGTGAGGAGGCTGGGGAGGAATATGGGCCAGTCCTGGAGTCTGGGGAAGGCTCGGACGAGGGCTCTACGTCGGAGGCAGAGATGGGGCCAGGGCCATCTGGGAGTGATTCATGGACTCTGGAGCCTCCAGAGGCTGACAGCAGAGAGGCAGAGGAACAGGAGGAGCCTGTTCCTAGCGCACGCAGAGCTGCCAGAAGGCAAGACCAGGTAAAGCAAAAGGGACAACTCGGGAGTAAGGCCAGGAGATGATTGGCTCCTCCCATAAGGCTTAAAAGAGAAACAAAGGCATTGGGGCCTTTTGCAAGAAAGCAACGTTGCTAACTCTGTTTCCAGTCGGCATCTCTTGTTTGTTTCTGAACTCCATGGGGCTTTGCCAAGTAAGGCCTTTGGCAGGGTGTCAAAGAAGATAAAGGTTGGTGATTATCCCGAAGGATTTCTTCCAAAGGACGTAATTCTGGGAATGAACGTAATTCTCAGCTTAAAATAGATTTGTTTGGGACTAATTGTGTCTTGTAATGACTCAGTAAGCCTTGGTCACAACAGTGGTGGAAATACAGTTTTTCCCACTGCCACTATTGCTCTGGGCTCATGATATAATTGCTGCTTTTGAAAACTCTGAAAACTTCTGAAATTACTTCTTGCCACCTCAGCACAGGAGACCGCGGTAGTGTGAATTTTCGGTGGGTGCCTCTTCAAACAGCTGAAAACAGATGGCACGAGTTACGTGGGAAATCTGACCCATAGACTCACTTCTGCCTCTTTTTGTGACTGTTTCCCTCGGTGTGTTTAGAGATACAAAGCATGGAAAGGTTTAAGGGTAAATCGGGGGGGTGGGAGGCTGAACGCCCAAGGCAAAGGTGTTGTGTGACCCACACCAGATTTTCTTGCAATGTAAGGTCTGTCATAAGTCTCTGTGGAGATTCTCAGTCATGTATGTCCCAAAAAAAGTGCTTTTTCAAGAAGCAAGCAGACTGTCAGGTTCCAAGTTACTCCCCCAATGAAAGAAGACTCTGAGTCTTGAAGTTCCTCAAAGTTCCATTTTATTAGAGATGTCATATTGGCACATCTGGGAAAACCTGGATCTGAAAGCTTCCAGGTTTTCCCCACCCAAAGGAAAGTCCAAGTCCCTGCCCAGCACCCCACATGCCCATCTTGTTTGCCCAATCAAAGCACTGTCCCAACTGGAGATGCCTCCCAGTCACACCCCTCCAGGTGCAGGGCAAGTTGACCTTGAAACTCTGAGAAAAGAATGTTATTATGACTATATATCACCAACGCTCCATACAATCCCCCCCCTCCCAGTTTCCCACAGCAGTAAATGTGGCAGGCCTGAAGGCCCAATGCAAAAGATGGCTTCCGGGCCTGACATGGACTTTCTTGCTTTTTCCTTGAAGACGTTTGGCTTCTTTTTTTACTTTACTACTTTATTTTGGATTTATATACCGCCCTACTCCCGAAGGACTCAGGGCAGTGAACAGCCAAAAGATAAAACACACATAATACAAAATTTAAAAAGCAATAATTTGGCCCAAACAAATTAAAACACCCCCATTGTTTTAAAACAAATTTAAAATTAACAATTAAAAGGAAGTTAGGCCAGGCCAGCCTGCTGAAATAAAAAGGTCTTGAGGGCACGGCGGAAAGTGCGCAGATCCAGGATCCTCCGTATCTCCGGGGGGAGCTCGTTCCAGATGGTGGGTGTCCCCACAGAGAAGGCTCTCCCCCTGGGGGCCGCCAGGCGACACTGTTTGACCGACGGCACCCTGAGGAGCCCCTCTCTATAGGAGCGTACTGGCGGGTGAGAGGCTACTGGTGGCAGAAGGCGGTCTTGTAAGTACCCAGGTCCTAAGCCATGGAGCGCTCTAAAGGTGGTAACCAAGACCTTGAAGTGCACCCGGAAGACCACCGGGAGCCAGTGCAGCTCGCGCAGGAGAGACGTTACATGGGAACGCCACGTCGCTCCCATAACCACCCGCCGCATTCTGGACCAGTTGGAGCCTCTGGGTGCTCCTCAAGGGGAGCCCCATGTAGAGAGCATTGCAATAGTCCAGGCGGGAGGTAACGAGGGCATGAGTGACCGTACTTAATGAGTCCCGATCCAGAAAGGGACGCAACTGGTGGATCAGGCGAACCTGATAGAAAGGTTGGTTGCTTAACGCAGTAAACAAATATTGGGCTTATAAACCACAATGGGGAATGGAGTCATCCACAGAGGGACAAATGGGAGCGTAAAGCCTGAATGACATCATCATCACACAGATGCTACAGCTTCTCTACAGGTAGTCCTCAACTTATGACAGATTGCTTAGCGGTCATTCGAAGTTACAATGGTTGTGTCAAGGTTGCGACGGATGCCCTAATTAAATCATGAGTCTTGAGCCAAGCTTCAAAAGAAATCCAGTCATTTATTAGGAGCTTCATGTCGGCAGTTCCCAAGTGAAGCCAGCTCTGACCCTACGTAATTTATGCTCCAATTATGACCCTGCTTCCCCGCTCTCCCCAGGGTGTGTCATCAATCACATTCCCAACGGAGCAATTTCATGGGTTGTAGAAGTCATTCCCCTTCAACTACTGTAGGTATCCCTGGGATACAGCCTTGAGGGAGATAAGCGTGGAATGTGCATCTGTTATTGGCTACTGTGCAGTTTCACCA
The DNA here is from genome assembly GCF_059756535.1 of Pantherophis guttatus. Taxonomy (NCBI): domain Eukaryota; kingdom Metazoa; phylum Chordata; class Lepidosauria; order Squamata; family Colubridae; genus Pantherophis; species Pantherophis guttatus. The sequence continues at coordinate 5,479,050 of NC_142067.1, read as the reverse complement.
GTTTCTCATTCCCCCCTGGCCTATGGCAACTCGAGAGCAGGCCAGGGATGCTTTGCGAGTTGACAGGATGCTTTCCCCACCCCACACCCACACATAGCCACATGACCAAATTTTAGGTCAGGCTGCATGTACGGCACCATACTGTTCTCCGTCTTGACTGAGGATGACGGGAACTGAAATACGAAACGAAGAGAAGCCTGACTTGCAAACTTGCTTAGTGTCTTCTTCCACAAGCCACACATTTGTAAATAAGTATTAAGTACCCTTAGACATAACGGTGAAACTGATTCCTGGATCCGTTCCACAAACTGGATTGGTGTCGCTCTCTCTCTCTCTCTCTCTCTTTTTTTTACTTGATTTAAACCATCTGTGCGGCTTTTCTTAACCTCCATCTTTGATCTCCGCAAAGCCCTGGAAACGCCTGCGTTATAACAGACCAGCTTTTAACTGTCATCTCTCAGACTTAATGCCTGTTAGGTTATTCTGAACTGCCAACTGCAATTACACCAAGGAGCACAATGGGGGGAGGAGGGGTTTGGGGGGGAGGGGAGGCAGGAAGGGACCTTCCACATCAATTTCTTATACTCTGAGGACAGCTATATAGTCACGTCAAAACTAGCCTTAATTATGAAGAGAAGGAAGGCATCTTTTTGCAAAATTTGGAAGGTACTGTAAAATAAGGCCAGTTTGAAGGTTGAAAGAAACTAGGAGACGGTGAGTTCTAGTTCTGCCTTAGGTATGAAAGCCAGCTGGGTGACTTTGGGCCAATCACCAGGAGACGGTGAGTTCTAGTCCCACATTAGGCATGAAAGCTGGCTTGGTGACTTTTGGTCAAGCACTAATAGGTGGTGAGTTCTAGTCCTGTTTTAGGCATGAAAACCAGCTGGGTGACTTTGGGCCAATCACCAGGAGATGGTGAGTTCTAGTCAGAGGTGGGATTCACTTACCTTCCCTACCGGTTAGCAAATGTGAGTGCATGTGCACCACCTCTGTGCATGCACACATCCTTCTGCGCATGTGCAGTAGTCGTGCATTACGCCAGAGCGGGTGGGCGGAGCCTCCCGCAGTTGCTGCTACCGGTTCGCACGATCTGGAGAGAACCGGCTGAATCCTACCACTGGTTCTAGTCCCGCCTTAGGAACTAACTGAGTGATTTCAGGTCAGTCCCCCCTCTCGTGGCCCAATCTATCTCACAGGGTTGTTGTTGTGAGGAGAAAAAGAAGACAGAGGGTTGGATATGTTTGCTGCCTTGAGTTGACAAAAAAAAGAAAGAAAGAAAGAGGAAGGAAGGAAGGAAGGAAGGAAGGAAGGAAGGAAGGAAGGAAGAAGAAAGAGAGGGGAGGAAGGAAGGAAGGAAAGAAAGAGAAAAAGGAAGAAGAAAGAAAGAAAGAAAGAAAGAAAGAAAGAAAGAAAGAAAGAAAGAGGAAGGAAGGAAGGAAGGAAGAAGAAAGAGAGGGGAGGAAGGAAGGAAGGAAAGAAAGAAAAAGGAAGAAAAAGGAAGAAGAAAGAAAGAAAGAAAGAAAAAGAAAGAAAGAAAGAGAAAGAAAGAAAGGAGGGAGGGAGGGAGGAAGGGAGGGAGGGAGGAAGGAGAAAAAGAAAAAAGAAAAAGAAAAGAAAAAGAAGGGAAGGAAGGAAAAGAAAGAAAGGGAGAGAGAAAGAAAGAGAGAGAGAGAGAAAAAGAGGAAGGAAGGAGAAAAAGAAAAAAGAAAAGAAAAAAAGAAGGGAAGGGAAGGAAGGAAAAAAAGAAAGGGAGAGAGAGAGAAAGAAAGAGAGAAAGAGAAAAAGGAAGGAAGGAAAAAGAAAGAAAAAGAAGGAAGGAAGGAAGGAAGGAAAGAAAAAGAAAGAAAGAAAGAAAGAAAGAAAGAAAGAAAGAAAGAAAGAAAGAAAGAAAGAAAGAAAGAAAGAAACAAAGAAACAAAGAAACAAAGAAACAAAGAAACAAAGAAAGATGTTCCTTGGAATATTGATGAAAAGGTTTCATCATCTCTTCAATCTTTTGTTTCCGCTGACTTTATTAATCCGAATAACGGAAATGGTTCTGATTCATAAACTCAGCGGCCTCCGCCGTTCTCAAACGAAGCAAGCTGAATCGGGAGAGTTCAGGCATTTTCCCAAAAGAAAGAAAAGAAAAGCTTTCATCAATAGTTACGTTACCTTTCAACAACTTTGCCGAAGAGACGCCTCTGAAGACGGGAGGGAGGGAAGGGGGGAGCGCATAAATCTTTCAGCCGAAGGGCTGGTTTTATTTAGCAGCTTTCGGTCTCCAGATCCGTGCTGATTTCCCAGCGAATAAATATACACACAAAAACCAGGCGAATGACACACAGGAGTAATTACAATCAGCCTTCCCAGAAATACAATCCCGAGCACCCTAGGAAGAAGAAAACCAATAATTTAAGAAGCGCTTAAAATATTTAAAATAGTGTCTGACGGAGGCCCTGATGAATACTAGCGATCCATCTTCCAGTTTTTCCTCCTCCAGGAGCTAAAATCAAGGCCGTCCTAACTACCTTCCTGAGCCTCACAGGAGATTGCTGAGGAGTCTGCCTGCCTGCCATCATATTTCATAGATTGGCTTGGTTCTTTTGCTGAGGCCAATTTGCAACTTTGCTTGGCCTAGTAGTTCATGTTTAGATCAAACACACCTAAACAAACCCGTTTTAAGGCTTCGTCGGTGGCTTGGAGGATGGTTGCAATTCTTTTAATCGGGTGAAATCCAACAGGTTCTGACAGGTTCTGGAAACCGGTAGTGGAAATTTTGAGTAGTTCGGCGAACTGGTAGCGGAAATTTTGAGTAGTTCGGAGAACCGGTAGCGGAAATTTTGAGTAGTTCGGAAAACCGGTAGTGGAAATTTTGAGTAGTTCGGAAAACCGGTAGCAGAAATTTTGAGTAGTTTGGAGAACCAGTAGCGAAAATTTTGAGTAGTTCAGAGAACCAGTAGCGAAAATTTTGAGTAGTTCAGAGAACTGGTAGCAGAAATTTTGAGTAGTTCGGAGAACTGGTAGCAGAAATTTTGAGTAGTTTGGAGAACTGGTAGCGAAAATTTTGAGTAGTTCAGAGAACTGGTAGCGGAAATTTTGAGTAGTTCGGAAAACCAGTAGCAGAAATTTTGAGTAGTTCGGAGAACCGGTAGCGAAAATTTTGAGTAGTTCGGAGAACTGGTAATGGAAATTTTGAGTAGTTCGGAGAACCGGTAGCGGAAATTCTGAGTAGTTTGGAGAACCAGCAAATGCCACCTCTGGCTGGCCCCAGAGTGTGGTGGGAATGGGGATTTTGCAGTATCCTTCCCCTGCCACGCCCACCAAGCCAAGCCATGCCATGCCCACCAAGCCACTCCCACAGAACCGGTAGTAAAAAAATTTGGATTTCACCACTGCTTTTAATGCTACTGTAAAGAATACCAAATGTAATTTAGAGAGACAAACAGAACAGAGTAAGAAAACGTGAGATGTTTTTTGTCGTCCATAAGATTCTGAAGTATATATTATATTTATATTCTTGCTTTGCCTGTCTAACTAGCTATCATTTCTATCGTCTATCTATCTATCTGCCTGCCTGCTTGCCTGCCATCTATCTACTTGTCAGAAATGGTATAGACTCCTGCTTGAGCAGCAGGCTGGACTAGAAGACCTCCAAGGTCCCTTCCAGCTTCTAGTCTAGTCTAGCCTAGCCTAGCTTAGCCTTGTCTGTCTGTCTGTATAGCCATCCAGCCAGCCAGCCATCTATATCTACTATCTAAATATCTATCTACAGTATATCACTATATATCTAGATATAATCTATATCTTCTAAATCTATATCTATCTACTGTATATCTATCCTCTATATCTATGTATATCTATATCATCCCTCGGGAGTTGGGCAGCATAGAAATGCAACAAAATAAATGAATGAATGAATGAATGAATGAATGAATGAATGAATGAATACATAAATCTGTCTATATCTCTATCATCTATCTATCTATCTATCTATCTATCTATCTATCTATCTATCTATCTATCTATCTATCATCTATTTCTATTTCTATCAATCCATATCTATCTATCACCTATCTCTATTTCTATCAATCCATATCTATCTATCTATCTATCTATCTATCTATCTATCTATCTATCTATCTATCTATCTATCTATCTATCATCTATCTCTATTTCTATCAATCCATATCTATCTATCTATCTATCTATCTATCTATCTATCTATCTATCTATCTATCTGTCATTTATCTACCATATCTATCATCTCTCTATATCTATCAATCTCAATTTTTCTCTCTGTCTCTCTAGCTATAATCTATAATCTAAATCTATCTATGTCTATGGTGGTGCAGTGGTTAAAATGGGTATTGCAGACTAACTCTGCCCACAGCTACGAGTTCGATCCTGATGGGCTCGAGGTTGACTCAGCCTTTCATCCATTTGAGGTCAGTAAAATGAGGACCCAGATTGTTGGGAGCAATATCCTGACTTTGTAAGCCACTTAGAGAAGGCTATAAAGCACTATGAAGTGGTACATAAGCAGTGGTGAAATCCAATTTTTTTTACTACTGGTTCTGTGGGCGTGGGTTGGTGGGCGTGGCATGGCTTGGCTTGGTGGGCGTGGCATGGCTTGGTGGGCATGGCTTAGTGGGCATGGCAGGGGAAGGATACCGCAAAATCTCCATTCCCACCCCACTCTGGAGCTAGCCAGAGGTGGTATTTGCCGGTTCTCCGAACTGCTCAAAATTTCCGCTGCCGGTTCTTCAGAACCTGTCAGAACCTGCTGGATTTCACCCCTGTATATAAGTCTAAGTGCTATTGCTATCTATCTATTTCTATCTATCTATCATCCATATATCAATCAATCTATCAACTATCCATCCATATGTCTCTATCTATCATCTATCTATTATCTATCATCTATCTATTATCTATCTATCTATCTATCTATCTATCATCTATCTATCTATCTATCTATCTATCTATCTATCTATCTATCTATCTATCTATCTACTTTCCTACCTTCCTACCTTCCTACCTTCCTACCTTCCTACCTTCCTACCTTCCTACCTTCCTATCTATATCTATCTATACCTATCTATTGCTATCATCTATATCTATTTCTATCATCTCTCTCCCTCCATCCCTCCCTCCCTCCCTCCCTCCCTCCCTCCCTCTCTCTCTCTCTCTTAAAGACCGAAGTAAGGCTGATATAATGAAGAAATGAAAAATGGACATAGACACGCTACGAGCTTTTCGCTACATTCAAAAATAGCGATATGCAAAACATGTTGTCTTTGAAATGTTTTGAGGTCAACGTTGATGGTTCCAACCTCGCTGGAAGTTTGCCAACACTCTTCCAATCGTTCTGGAAGAGCTCCAAAGCTTGAATGCTCCACTTTGAAGCAAGCAAAAAGACGGCAGGAATGATCACGACAACATTGGAAGACTTCCAGTAAGATTGGAAGAAACCGTGTCAAACTCGAAACAAGCGTCCTGGTCTTCAAAATGGGGAATATTTCGACTTGGAAATTGTTTGCCCACTTTTCATTTCAAAGCAAAAATAGCTCCATAGGCTGATTTCCCTCCAGAGCCATCCTAACTTGCTTGGAAGCTGGCATCATGGCTATGGTGAAACTTGAACTCACAGTCTCCCAGTTTAATATTGTTAAATTACAGGTCTTGTTGGTGGCCATATTTTCTACAATTATAGGTGTTGGAAGAAATATCCATCTGGTTCAGTTCCAAGCCGGGAAAAAGACACTGGAGACATGGAGGCTGATTGGAAAGGTGGTTTAATGGTGAATCAGAACCACATGGGTTTGAGGTCCTGGGCAGCTGACTACAAGGAGTTGAGAGAGGGGGTGGTATTTATATCTTCCCTTGGGCTTTGCACTTGAACTTCCTGTTCCTGTGCAAGAACATGTATTCTATTGACTGTTGTCAGACTCCCATGGAGTCATGTAGGGGTCATGTTTGTCTGAGTCAAGTTTGGTTGAAGTTTGCCACAAACAATATTTATTTTTCTTTGTTTTCGGTGTGGCTAACTGATGAGGCTTTAGTCTCCCAATGGACAGCAAAGGGTCTGCTGGCTGCCAGAAAAAGAAAAAAAAAGCCCAGAAACTATATATATATATATATATATCTCATAAGCCTGATGATGGCAGATGAGATGAGATTCTGTCGAAACGTTGCTTCTACCTTTTAGGGATATATCCACAATTACACGGGAAGAAACCCGAAATATTAACTACACACACACACACACACACACACACACACATATATATATATATATTTCTTACTTCTTCGTAGGGTTTATGTGTGTTTTTCTTCTAGCCAGGTTTTCCCTACGTAGCCAAAGTTTTTTTGTAGCTCCAGCTCAGTAGAATCACATCTACTCGGTTCTGGGCTTTTTTCCTTTCTAGAGCTTGCTAGGTGTCAGAAAGGAAAAAAGCCCAGAACCAAGTAGATGTGATTCTACTGAGCTGTATATATATATATCTGGAGGGCTAGTAAGTGGCCAAGCACGGATTTTTCTAAAATGTCCATAAAATGTAATCAGCACTGGCTTTGCTTTAGAAAAAAAATACAAGGGAAGTTAATGAAGGTGTTGTGTTTCTGCAGCAATTCTCCAAACAGAAGAGATGGCTGGGAAAATATCGTCTTACAAATACGAGAGGAAAGGTTTAGATGCAAAACACAAAAACCCTCTCCGGAGATAAAAGTTTCTTTTTTGCACAGACAGTTTTGTTCTTTCATTGTGTAACACTGCCATCTTTCGGGGATTGGTATGTTGCCTCTGAAAGATGAAGGGCATTCTTCAAAAACAGAATGTAAAATAATAAGAGTTTGCTGCTTTAATTTAATTTAATTTAATTTTTTTTTTGCTGCTTTAATTTATATGCCGCCCTTCTCCGGAGACTCAGGGCGGCTTACAATGTGTTGAGCAATAGCCTTCATACTTTTGTATATTTATACAAAGTCAGCTTATTGCCCCCACAAACTGGGTCCTCAATTTACCTACCTTAGAAAGGATGGAAGGCTGAGTCGACCTTGAGCCTTGGAGAGATTCGAACCTGCAGTAATTGCAGGCAGCTGTTCTTAATAACAGGGTCTTTAGACCACTGTACTACAGGCTCTGTCTGTAGTAGAGTTGGAAGGGACCTCGGAGGTCTTCTAGTCCAACCCCCTGCTCAACCAGAAGACCCTCATTCGGACAAGGGGTTGTTCAGTCTCTTTTTGAAAGCCTCCGGTGGAATTTATCCATCCTCTCACACAAAATGTATTGGGTAATATAGTAATTTAGGTAATTAATCGATAATAGGAAAATAGGAAGAAAGCCGGGAGTGAAATGCACCCGGTTCGGACCAGATCGCCCGATCCAATAGCGATGACGGCGGGTGGTTCGGAGAACCGGTAGCAAAAATCCCTGCAACCCCCCCCCCATGCCCAGCTGAGCCACACGATCATCAGAGGCTTTTTTTGTTTTACTTTTAAAAGCATTTTTTCTACAACCTCTTCCGCCAAAAAAATGCTTTTAAAAGTAAAAAAAAAAAAAAAAGCCTCTGATGATCGCGCAGCTCAGCTGGAATCGTCAGTGGCTTTTCAAACATTTTTTTCTGCAATCTTTTCGGCCGAAGAAGTGATTAAAAAAAAAAATGCTTTGAAAAGCCTCTGACGATCCCAGCTGTGTTGCCTGATCGGCAGAGAGGCTTTTTCAAAGCATTTTTTTAAACCATCTCTTCGGCCGAAGAGGTTACAGAAAAAAATGTTTGAAAAGCCACTGACGATTCCAGCTGAGCCGCGCGATCATCAGAGGCTTTTTTTTTTGTTTGTTTTACTTTTAAAAGCATTTTTTTGGCGGAAGAGGTTGTAGAAAAAATGCTTTGAACAGTTTAAAAAATAAAAAAAGTTGGCCACGCCCACCCAGTCACATTATTTCAGCACAACCACCAAGCCACGTCCACAGAACCAGTAGTAACAAATTTTACATTTCACCCCTGAAGAAAGCTGTTATCAAAGTTTTCATTCTTCACTCCTTGAACCCCTATCTTCTGGGAAGCGTCTTCTAAACAAGGAAACCTGTTTTGTTGTAAAATGAAGATTGTTTGCTTTAATCATGATTAGATTAACAGAGTTGGAAGGGACCTTGGAGGTCATCTAGTCCAACCCCCTGCCCAAGCAGGAGACCCTACACCATTTCTGACAGATGGCAGTCCAATCTCTTCTTGAAAGCCTCCAGTGATGAAGCTCCCATAACTTCTGAAGGCAACTTCTGTTCCACTAGTTGATTGTTCTCACCGTGAGGAAATTTCTCCTTAGTTCTAGGTTGCTTCTTTCCTTGGTTAATCTCCAAAAGATGAAGTTTCTTGCTTTGTCTTGTAGGAAGTTAGCACCCACCCCTTTCCTGGAAGAGTGAAATATTTTAGGAAATATGAAAAAGGCAGAATAGTATATTTCCCTGGATGAGAAATGGAGAAGCATATTTTACAGACAAAGCAGCAGGGCCGGATTTTCCTATAGGCTAACTAGGCTTCAGCCTAGGGCCTCAAGATCAAGAGGGGCCTACATTCAAATTGTTAGCAAAATTAAAATTACACTTTCACTATAGGTGAAAGGGCCTCATAAGTGGAATAGCCTAGGGCCTCTTTTCATCTAAATCCGGCCCTGCAAAGCAGTTCCCACCTTCCTGCCCCCCACCCTTTGTCAATGGGCCATTAAGGCCTGGGCCAGTCGATTCTACATAACAAAGATCTACCTCCTTCAGGCAGAGCCATAGTAGGAAGTGCCAAAGATCCAACAAAGATAGGATTAGCCCTCTACACAATAGCAGCAGAAACTCACCACATGTGACCATCAACCAGCAAGGCCCCCACCCCCTGGGAGTCTGACAACCAATCAGGATACTCTTTCGGGGCCCCAAGAAATGCAGAGCCAGAGAGAGCATAAAAACCCGAGGATTTACTGTATCTGCCCCTTTTCTGTTCAGGAACTCAAGCCATGTGATCCTGTCCACCATTAAACCATCTTTCCAAGCAGTCTCCATGTTTCCAGTGTCTGTTTCCCCACTTGGAGCAGAACCTAGAAGGATGTTTCTTCCAACAGTCTTTTGGTGCTTTGGAAAATATTTTGACCGACTCGCCTTTGTGGGAGCTCTTCAGGAGTCAAGCTATTCTCCAAAGCACCTGAAGGCAGGAGAAGAAGCAACGGATGGAAACTAACCAAGGAGAGAAGCAACCTAGAACTAAGGAGAAATTTCCTGACAGTGAGAACAATTAATCAGTGGAACGACTTGACACCAGAAGTTGTGAACGCTCCAACACTGGAAGTTTTTAAGAAGAGACTGGACAGCCATTGGTCTAAAATAATATAGAGTTCCTATCTAAGGGGGTTGGACTAGAAGACCTCCAAGGCCCCTTCCAATTCTGTTATTCTGTTCTATTCTCTAAATATTGGAAGACTGCTATCATGCTTCTCTGTGGGGGCACCCGTCATCTGGAACGAGCTCCCCCCGGAGATACGGAGGATCCCAGACCTACGCGCTTTCCACCGTGCCGTTAAAACTTTTCTATTTCAGCAGTCCGGCCTGGCCTAACCTCTCTTTTAAATTGTTTTTAACATTTTTTAAAAAATTTAAATTTTAAACTTGTCTTATGAATTTGGGGTGTTTTAAATTTTGTTTGCCGGGCCAATTATTTAATTGTATTTTAATGGTTTTTTAACATTTATATTATATGTATTTTATTCGGCTGTTCACCGCCCTGAGTCCTTCGGGAGTAGGGCGGTATATAAATTCAATAAATAAAATAAAATGTCATCCCTAGTCCTTCTTTTCATTAGACTAGACCAGGGGTCTGCAACCTTAAACACTCAAAGAGCCATTTGGATCCGTTTCCCACAGAAAAGAAAACACCGGGAGCCACAAAACCCTTCCCGTGCCTGACTAATTCTTAAGCGGCCACAAAACTAGCATCTGTATTCAAATTAAATGTTCTGTTTTCTTCTGAAACTTTTCTTTTCGTGGATTTATCCATGGTTGGCCTACCAGGGGTTGAAAAGCTCAGTAAATTGCGTGCTGGCAAGTGTCGCACATTGGCGGTTGTGAGTGATATTTTGAATGATAGGGAGCCTCAGCAGAGGGGTGAAAGAGCCACATGCGGCTCCAGAGCTGCAGGTTGCTGACCTCTGCACTAGACATATCTAACTCCGATAACCGTTCTTCATATGTTTTAGGCCTCCTAAATGCTTAAAAAAATAATAATAGCAGTTTGTAGATCCCACGAGTGTTTCCTTCCAAGGGGAGAAATTAAATTAGATGGTTGACGGCTTTTGTAAATAAAAATTCATTGTAGACTTTGGCTTCAGATGACCATGGAGGACTGATTACACAGCTAGTTTTAGCCAGAGAAACCCCATTTTCGTGTGGGCTGTGTGTGCAATGGTGGGCTGATGCCGCTGAATTCCCGTGTTTTCTGATGCTTCATGCATGTGTGGTACGCACACAGAAATTCCCGTGTTTTGTGATGCTGCACACATACGCGGATGGTGTGCTCAGATTTCCGGTGCTGGGCGAACTGGTTGTTACGGTATGTGACCCCCACACACACCTCTGTGGGGGGGACCCTTTCATTTTTCTCACTTCTGTCTTCAACGGTTCCTCTTCGGTCTTTTCATTCTTGGGACTCACATGATAGAACACAGAAAATAGACTCATAGCACTAAAAGGGGGAGAGCCTTCTCTGTGGGGGCACCTGCCCTCTGAAACGAATTGCCCCCCGAGATACAGAGGATTCCCGACCAGCCAGAGGTGGTCTTTGTCGGTTCTCTGAACTACTCAAAATTTCCGCTACCGGTTCTCTAGAACCTGTTAGAGCCTGCTGGATTTCACCCCTGGTTTAGTCCTGTTCCCCAAATCATATTAACAGATTAACAGAATTGGAAGGGACCTTGTAGGTCATCTAGTCCAACCCCACGCCAAACAGGAGGCCATTCACCATTTCTGACAGATGGCAGTCCAGTCTCTTCTTGAAAGCTTCCAGGGATGAAGCTCCCACGACTTCTGAAGGCAACTTCTGTTCCATGGCTTGATTGTTCTCACTGCCAGAAAATTTCTCCTTATTTCTAAGGTTGAATCTCTCCTTGTTCAGTTTCCATCCGTTATTCCTTGTCTGGCTTTCGGGTGCTTTGGAAAACAGCTTGAGTCCCTTTCCTCCTCTCTGTGGCAGCCCCTCAAATACTGGAAGATGCTCTCCTGTCTCCCCTGGTCCTTCTCTTCACTAGACTAGCCAGGCCCAGTTCCTGCAACCGTTCATCGTATGTTTCATCCTGATTGCTCTTCTCTGCACTCTTTCTAGAATCTCCACATCTTTTTTCTATAGTGTGGTGACCAAAACTGGATGCAGGACTCTAGGTGTGGCCTTATTATCAACTTTCTTGCTCTTCTCTGCACTCTTTCTAGCAAGGTTTCCATCTTCAGTGGGCAGATACCTGGAGGACAACACAGGTTTTGGAGAAAGCTCAAAGGAATGAAGTCTTTAAAAGAAAACAACTGTGAAGCTAATCTCTATTTTGCTAGGGTTGAAAAATCTTTAATCCGGAATTGTATTGTCGGTTGACCAGGATTAAGTAAACCCTGGAGAGGAGGGGATTAGTAGCCAATTCCAAAAATGTCCTCACTAAGGAGCTTAAAGCTTCTAAATGCCTATTTTTTTTCTTTTTTCATATCCAGGGTATACAAACTGTTAGCTTTGATTAGCATGCTAATTTAAATCTCTATGCATTTTAACCATCTGTTTCGTTAGGAAAGAATGCCAGGCTAGCTCCCTTTTGACATTCAAAAAAATGGCAGGATTACTCTTCGAGTTATACAGTAGGTTAATCTTCAAAATATATATCCAATCCTCCCAAGCATTTCAGGGGTGAAATCCAGCAGGTTCTGACAGGTTCTGGAGAACTGGTAGCAAAAATTTTGAGTAGTTCGGAGAACCGGCAAATGCCACCTCTGGCTGGCCCCAGAGTTGGGTGGGAATTGAGATTTTGCAATATCCTTCCCCAGGAGTGGGATGGGAATGGAGATTTTGCAGTATCCTTCCCCTGGAGTGGGGTGGAAATTGAGATTTTGCAATATCCTTCCCCAGGAGTGGAGAGGGAATGGGGATTATCCTTTTCCTGGAGTGGGGTGGGAATGGGGATTTTGCAATATCCTTTCCCCAGGAGTGGGGAGGGAATGGAGATTTTGGAGTATCCTTCCCCAGGGGTGCGGAGGGAATGGGGATTTTGCAGTATCCTTCCCCAGGAGTGGGGAGGGAATGGAGATTTTGCAGTATCCTTCCCCAGGGGTGCAGAGGGAATGTGGATTTTGCAGTATCCTTCCCCAGGAGTGGGGAGGGAATGGAGATTTTGCAGTATCCTTCCCCAGGGGTGCAGAGGGAATGTGGATTTTGCAGTATCCTTCCCCTGGAGTGGGGAGGGAATGTGGATTTTGCAGTATCCTTTCCCTGGAGTGGGGGGGAATGGAGATTTTGCAATATCATTCCCTCAGGAGTGGGGAGGGAATGGAGATTTTGCAGTATCCTTCCCCTGGAGTGGGGAGGGAGTGGGGATTATCCTTTTCCTGGAGTGGGGTGGGAATGGGGATTTTGCAATATCCTTCCCCCAGGAGTGGGGAGGGAATGGAGATTTTGGAGTATCCTTCCCCAGGGGTGCGGAGGGAATGGGGATTTTGCAGTATCCTTCCCCAGGAGTGGGGAGGGAATGGGGATTTTGCAGTATCCTTCCCCAGGAGTGGGGAGGGAATGGAGATTTTGCAGTATCCTTCCCCAGGGGTGCAGAGGGAATGTGGATTTTGCAGTATCCTTCCCCTGGAGTGGGGAGGGAATGTGGATTTTGCAGTATCCTTTCCCTGGAGTGGGGTGGGAATGGAGATTTTGCAATATCATTCCCTCAGGAGTGGGGAGGGAATGGAGATTTTGCAGTATCCTTCCCCTGGAGTGGGGAGGGAGTGGGGATTTTGCAGTATCCTTTCCCTGGAGTGGGGTGGGAATGGAGATTTTGCAATATCCTTCCCCCAGGAGTGGGGAGGGAATGGGGATTTTGCAGTATCCTTCCCCCAGGAATGGGGAGGGAATGGGGATTTTGCAGTATCCTTCCCCCAGGACTGGGGAGGGAATGGGGATTTTGTAGTATCCTTCCCCTGCCATCTCCACCAAGCCATGCCACCAAGCCAAGCCAAGCCACGCCCACCAAGCCACACCCACAGAACCGGTATTTTAAAAAATTGGATTTCACCACTGGTTAAAACCCCATGGTTGCCACTTTACCAAAGATTTCAAGTTCTCCATATTGAAGACTTACCACTGCAACTGAGCCCAAAATGGACGCTGTTGAGCAAGACATCCATTAAGTGAGTTTTGCCCCAATTGAGGACTTTCCTCGCCAGGGTTGTTAAGTGAATCACTGCCGTTGTTAAGTTAGTCACACACGGTTCCCTGTTGACTTTGCTTGTCAGAAGTGAATTTTTCTTCCCTGTTGATGTTGTGGCCTGTTGGCCGCCGGCCCCTCCAGCTGCCGAATCAGAGGAAGAGGAGGAGGAGGCGTGGGAGTCAGGGTCAGCATCAAGGCAGCCTGAGAGCTCCGAGGGGGAAGAGGGAATGGAGATGTCAGAAAGGGAAACAGAGGCAGAGCCTGAGCCATCCGTCAGCCCTCCAATGGAGACTCAACAGCCCCCAGGTCTGGAGGTGGCTGATGAGGAGGAGGAGGAACAGCTGGGTCCTGTGCTTGACGCGTAGATGCGCAGAAGGCAGAGGAGAGGAGATTGCTAACTTAACTACTGCAGCGATTCACTTAACAGCTGTGGCAAGAAAGGTCATAAAACGGATCAAAATTCACTTAACAACGGTCTCGCTTAGCAACATAAATTTTGAGCTCAATTGTGGTTGCAAGTCAAGGAATTATCTGTACTTCATTGCCACGACAGGTGGAACAAAATCTTTGTGGGGATTTCTATTATTTCTATTCTATTATTTCTATTTCTCTTATTATCATTGCCGTGTAATAAAGTTTTTATAAATAATTGTGTGAGTATGCCACCTTGGAATTATTTATAAAGATAATAAAGGTGAGATATGAACAAATAAATACAATCCTAACCCTAACAAAAAAATTAATATATGGAATTATAATTACTAAATGAATGTGTATTAGTTAATATATTGCTTATTATTTTAATTATATGATATACTATATGATATAATTAATATGACTAAAATTTGTTTATGTTTCTATTCTTCATTTATTGTGGCTTTATTATCATTTTATTGTTATTATTAGATTACTCATTTGTTATTTATATGTATCTCCATGTACAATATAGGTCAGATTATTTATTGTGTTGCAAAGTAAAAATGTTTATTTATTCATTCGTTCATTCTCTCATTCGCCCGCCGCCCGCCTCCTCCCGACTTCCCGTGATGGGGAAGCCACGAACTACAACGCCCGTGAGCCAGCGCGCTTGCGAGAGGCGTCACTTCCTCAAAGAATTTCTTTCTCGCGATTGGCTGACCTACAGCCCATCTCTCCATTCTCATTGGGTGCCGGGCGACCCGTCCTGGGGCTGAAAGGGGGAGGAGAGAATTCTTTGCAATTCCTGGTTTGCATCAGATTGAAGCGCTTTGCAGCCAGTCGGGGGGGCAGAAATTCAATTTTGCGGTGGGGCAATGCGGGGTAGAAGCAGAACCCATAATGCGCGGGCGGTTGGGCATGCTGGGGTTTATGCTTGAGCTGCAACCATCCAGACGGGCGCTAGAGAGCAGCAGAGAGCTGGGATTCATTGCATTGCTTTGCTCCTTCGAGTGATTCCCTGGCATTTTGCAGCTTGGGGTATCCCTAACTGTGGGGCGCCCGCTTGGAGAAAGTGGGTTGCAGAGGAACTGGAATCCAAAGTAGAAAAAGGTATCAAAATAAAAATAGAAAAAGTAAATCAATAAGGCTTCAATAAAGTTTAGTATAAGTTTAGCTTAGTTTTAAACTTTAGTGTAAACTTTAAGCTGAGTTGGTTTTGTGGTGAGAAAAAGGAAGAGAGAGGAAGAGACGGGGAAAGAGAGAGAGGAAGGAAAGAAAGAGGAAGAAAAGGAAGAAAGGAAAGGGGAAAAAAGGAAGAAGGAAGAAAGCGAAAGAAGGAAAGGAAGGGAGGAAAAAGGGAGAGAGGAGAGAAAGGGAGAAAAGGAGGGAAGGAGGGAAGGAAGTATGTAAGGAAGGAAGAAGAGAAGGAAGGAAGGAAGGAATGAAGTAAGGAAAAGAGGGAGGGAGGGGAGAAGGAAGGAATGAAGTAAGGAAAAATGAGGGAGGGGAGAAGGAAGGAATGAAGTAAGGAAAAGAGGGAGGGAGGGGAGAAGGAAGGAATTAAGTAAGGAAAAGAGGGAGGGAGGGGAGAAGGAAGGAATGAAGTAAGGAAAAAAGGGAGGTAAAAGAGAAGGAAGGAAGGAGAGAGTAAATGAAAGGAAGGAAGGAACAAAAAGGAGGGAGGGAGGAGAGAAAGGAGGGAAGAAAAGAAAAAGGAAGGAAGGGGAGAGGAAGGAAGAGAAGAGAAAGAAAGGAAAGAGAAAGAAAAATTATTCCTTATTTATTTCAAGGTTAAGATGATAATCTTGGGTACTTTTGCATATATCATTTGATTTGGATACCCTCTTGTTCTGGGCATTTGCGCTTTTGTGTGCAAAAGATTTAAGTTTTAAGAAGAGACTGGACAGCCATTTGTCTGAAATGGCATAAGGGTCTCCTGCCTGAGCAGGGGGTTGGACTAGAAGACCTCCAAGGTCCCTTCCAACTCTTTGTCATTCTGTTAAGTTTGCATTTTATTTCCCGCTTGTCTCTTAAACTGCTAGATGTTTGGGGCCCATTGTGCCCGCTTGGTTCTTCGGCGCTGTTCCTCCTCGGTTCCATCCGCAAAGAGTATTGTGGCCCCCAGGCTGCTCCGAATCCGGGAGGCATTGGAGGTCCAAGATCCAACTGGACATGATGTTAAAATTCAGGTAGGTGGCAGATATCTATCTATCTATCTATATCTATCTTATCATCTATCTATCTATCTATCTATCTATCTATCTATCTATCTATCTATCTATCTATCTTATCATCTATCTATCTATCTATCTATCTATCTATCTTATCATCTATCTATCTATCTATCTATCTATCTATCTATCTATCGATCTATCTATCTTATCTATCTTATCATCTATCTATCTATCTATCTATCTATCTATCTATCTTATCATCTATCTATCTATCTATCTATCTTATCATCTATCTATCTATCTATCTATCTTATCATCTATCTATCTATCTATCTATCTATCTATCTATCTTATCATCTATCTATCTATCTATCTATCTATCTATATCTATCTTATCATCTATCTATCTATCTATCTATCTTATCATCTATCTATCTATCTATCTATCTATCTATATCTATCTTATCATCTATCTATCTATCTATCTATCTATCTTATCATCTATCTATCTATCTATCTATCTATCTTATCATCTATCTATCTATCTATCTTATCATCTATCTATCTATCTATCTATCTTATCATCTATCTATCTATCTATCTATCTATCTTATCATCTATCTATCTATCTATCTATCTATCTATCTTATCATCTATCTATCTATCTATCTTATCATCTATCTATCTATCTATCTATCTATCAATCTATCTATCTTATCTATCTTATCTATCTATCTATCTATCTATCTTATCATCTATCTATCTATCTATCTATCTATATCTATCTTATCATCTATGTATCTATCTATCTATCTATCTATCTTATCATCTATCTATCTATCTATCTATCTATCTTATCATCTATCTATCTATCTATCTATCTATCTATCTATATCTATCTTATCATCTATCTATCTATCTATCTATCTATATCTATCTTATCATCTATCTATCTATCTATCTATCTATCTATCTATATCTATCTTATCATCTATCTATCTATCTATCTATCTATCTTATCATCTATCTATCTATCTATCTATCTTATCATCTATCTATCTATCTATCTTATCATCTATCTATCTATCTATCTATCTATCTTATCTATCTTATCTATCTTATCATCTATCTATCTATCTATCTATCTATCTTATCATCTATCTATCTATCTATCTATATCTATCTTATCATCTATCTATCTATCTATCTATCTATCTATCTTATCATCTATCTATCTATCTATCTATCTATCTATCTTATCATCTATCTATCTATCTATCTATCTATCTATATCTATCTTATCATCTATCTATCTATCTATCTATCTATCTATCTATATCTATCTTATCATCTATCTATCTATCTATCTATCTTATCATCTATCTATCTATCTATCTATCTATCTATATTTATCTTATCATCTATCTATCTATCTATCTATCTATCTATCTTATCATCTATCTATCTATCTATCTATCTATATCTATCTTATCATCTATCTATCTATCTATCTATCTATCTATCTATCTATCTATCTATATCTATCTAATTGGCTGCCCATCTTAACCGCAGGGTAACTCTGGGCATCTTACAAGATTAAAAAATAAAACTATAGAAAAGAATACTATGAAACTATATTTTAAAAAATCTTTTTCCAGCTCTAGAGCTCTGTCTTAAGTCCCTCCTCTCTTAGAGAGGGGCTCCTCTGGGTGCCGTCGGCCAAACAATGTCGACTGGCGGCTGGCCCCCAGGGGAAGAGTCTTCTCTGTGGGGGCACCTACTATCTGGAATGAGTTCCCCCCGGAGATACGGAGGATCCCGGATCTACGCACCTTCCGCCGCGCTCTCAAGACCTTTTTATTCCATCAGGCGGGCCTGGCCTAATTTTTCCCTTTTTTCCCTTTTTAAAATACAAATTTTAATTTGTTTTAATTAGTGGGGTGTTTTAAATCTGTCTTCGGCCAAACAGGGTGCATTTGATTTAAATCGAGTTGATTTAAATCACAATTTAAATCATGATTTAAATCACTAGTAAAAAGGCTTGATTTAAATCAACTCGATTTAAATCATAATTTTTAAAGAGCAACTGTCATCTCTGCTACTCCTTTGACCCACTGTTGACTCACCGATAGTCCCAGTGTTGCAGAATATACAGCCTCCTGCGACATAAGTAAGCTCCATTTCATGCTGAATAAACTAAATTATTTATGTATCTTAAATAGAAAACTATCTTACGATAGATTTTTACCTCAAAAGTCTTTTATTAAAATAAATTCAATAAAAATTAAAAAAAATCCGATTTAAATAAAAAAAATCCGATTTAAATTTTTAAAAATCTGATTTTTTTGATTTTTTTTTAAAAAATCATTGATTTTTATCCACCCTGCGGCCAAATTGTTTAATTCGGTTTTAGTTTGCTTTTAAATTTTGTATTTATGTGTTTTATCTTGTGGCTGTTCACTGCCCTGAGTCCTTCGGGAGAAGGGTGGTATATAAATCAAATCAAACTAAACTAAACTAACTCCTGGGCTAGAGATCCAATTCATTCCTGCTTTTTTTTTCTATCCAGGGTTGGGTCCGTTCGGTCCGGTCTCAGAAAGGGGTTTTGTTTCTCCATGTCAGCGATGGCTCTTCGTTGGAGTATCTCCAGGTGGTGGGAGATCCACGTCTGGAGTCCAGGTTGAGTCATCTTCTCTGGGTAGCTGGATGGGGCCGAGGGGTGGGCCCACACTATTTTAGGATGCAAACAAAGCATATGTTCTGCCCCAGCTCCGGATTTCCGAGGATATTGACACACACCAATGGTCCTTATCAAATTTATTAAGTAGCAAGAATAAACAAGACCGGCAAAGGTTGGCAACCAGCCCAGAAAACAAGATATGATAAACCAAAATACTCTGATAATAAGCACTAGCTGCGTGCAACTTAAATAGGCTAAGGGAGTGGCCAATTATCCTCAAACCCTACTCTCGAGTAGACCTCCTCCTCCTGAGTAGCCACTCCTGCCTTTTGGCAGCCCTGCGTGCCCGAGCATTGAGGAGAGGCTCCTCCACTTCGCTCTCTCCACTGGAAGGAGCCTCTGGAGGTTCTGAAGGCCCTGGCTGAGTCTCTGCCTCTGGCACCACATCCTCTTCAGCCTCCTCGCTGTCCGACGCGAGCGCCGGCTGTGCCGGCTGCTGGCGCGACACCACACCAGCCTCCTCTTCATCGGGATCAGCCACGATCCGTGCAGGCCACTGGCGGGCCACAACAGCATAACAGAGAAATGGAAGGGACCTTGGAGGTCTTCTACTCCAGGGGTGTAAAACTCGATTTCATTGAGGGCCGCATTTAGGGTTGTGTTTGACCTCGGGGGAGCTGGGGGCGGCGTGGCCCTCCTGGGTCCATTGTCAGCTGCGACAGCCTCCTGCAGCACTCTCCCAGCGAAAACAGAGCTCATGAGAGCAGCGCGCGGCCCTCCCAGGCTCTGTTTTCGACTGCAAAATGGCCTCCTGCAGACCTCTGCCAACAAAAATGGAGCTTGGGAGGGCCATGTGCAGCCCTCATGAGTGTTGTGACCTAGGTTTCCTGAGTCCTTAAAACGCACGAGTAGTCCCAACATCATTGCAACAGCTGTGAATTACGTTCATTCACAGCTGAGTCCCAATTAGTTGCAAAAAGTCCTTCGGGATAATCACCAACCTTTATCTCCCTTGACACTCTGCCAAAGACCTACTTGGCAAAGCCACACAGATTCCAGAATCAGAGATGCCGACTGGGAACAGAATTAACAAGGTTGCCTTCCTGCAAAGGGCTCATGTGCCTTTGCTCCTCTTTTAAACCTTATGGGAGGGGCCAATCATCTCCAGACTTTACTCCCGAGTTGTCCCTTTTGTTTTAACTGTGCCTTCTGGCAGCTCTGCGCATGCGCGCACTAGGAACAGGCTCCTCCTGTTCCTCTGTCTCTCTGATGTCTGACTCTGGAGGCTCTGGAGTCCAGGCATCACTCCCAGATGACCCTGGCGCCATCTCTGCCTTGGACGCAGAGCCATCATCCGGACCTTCCCCAGACTCCAGGACTGGCCCATGTTCCCCCCCCCCAGCCTCCTCACTGTCCGACTCCGCTGCCAGCTCTGCAGACTGCTGGCGGACAACAACAACGAGCAAAGTTTTCACTGGCAGAGGCACCGCAGGCCAATCCTTCACTGTTTCCAGGGCAGCCACGCGAGCCAGAACTAAGAACCATGCAGGCCAGATCTGGCCTCCAGGCCTGGAGTTTGACACCCTTGTTCTAGCCCCGAGACCGATACCATTTCAGACAAGTGGCTGTCCAGTCTCTTCTTAAAAACCTCCAGGGATGGAGCATCCACAACTTCTAGTGGCAAGGAGTTCCACTGATTCATTGCATCTGTCGGTCAGGACAAACACCAGATGGAAGATCCTTAAAGAGAGATCCCACCTAGAAATAAAGAAAAATTTCCTCTTGACAGTGAGAACAATCAATCTGTGGATCGACTTGCCTCCAGAAGTTATAGGTGCTCCATCCTTGGAGGGGTTTTTTTTTAAAGAAGAAATTGGAAATCCATTTGTCTGAAATTGTAGAGAATTTGTGCTTCAGAAAACCCCCCCACTGATTCGAAGTCCTTCGGTCGACGTTTTGCCGTAAAACGTTTTGTGGTTTCATTCCAGGACGCTGACTTTTGGCAGTTCCGTGGAAGTGCGAGGGAAGCTGGTGAAAAGTCCACACAAGGGACAAGAGGTGGAGTTGGCGGCGGAGGATATTCGTGTGGTGGGGCCTTGTGACGTTTTGGTGAGGGAATTATTCAATTATTCTCCCGTGGAGCTAGGTTTTATGCTGCAAGTCTTTTCTGCAAAGGAATTCAGTTGCAGGCTCAGATAGCTTATCCTTGAATAAAGATAACTGTGTTTATTTGTTCGTTTATATGGACCCTGAGGGATGCGGTGGCTCAGTGGCTAAGACGCTGAGCTTGTCGATCGAAAGGTTGGCAGTCCAGCGGTTCGAATCCCTAGCGCCGCGTAACGGGATGAGCTTCTGTTCCTTGTCCCAGCTTCTGCCAGCCTAGCAGTTCGAAAGCACCTTAAAAATGCAAGTAGAAAAATAGGGACCACCTTTGGTGGGAAGGCAACAGCGTTCTGTGCGCCTTTGGCGTTGAGTCATGCCGGTCACATGACCACGGAGACGTCTTCGGACAGCGCTGGTTCTTCGGCTTTGAAGCGGAGATGAGCACCACCCCCTAGAGTCGGGAACGACTAGCACATACGTGCGAGGGGAAGCTTTTATCTTTATTTACCCAACCTTTATTATTTTTTACCAACAACTCCAGGCTGTGAATGTGTCTAATACTCCTTCCTCCTCCTATTTTTCCCACAACAACAACCTGTGAGGAGGGTTGCTCTGAGAGAGAAAGAGAGGGACTGGCTCAAAGTCATCCAGCTGGTTTTCGTGGCTAAGGAGGGACTAGAACGTGAAGTCTCCTCATGATTGGTTCAAAGTCATCCAGTCGGCTTTCAGGCCGAAGGCGGGAGTAGAACTCACCGTCTCCTGGTGATTGGCCCAAAGTCACCCAGTCGGCTTTCATGCTGAAGGTGGGACTAAAAGTCACAGGCTCCTGGTGATAGGCCCAAGTCACCCAGCTGGATTTCATGCCAAAGGTAGGACTAGAATTCACAGGCTCCTGGTGATTGGACCAAAGTCACCCAGTCAGCTTTCATGCCGAAGGAGAGACTAGAATTCACCGCCTCCTGCTGATTGGTTCAAAGTCATCCAGTCGGCTTGCATGCCTACGTCAGGACCAGAACTCACAGTCTCCTGGTGATTGTCCCAAAGTCACCTAGCTGGCTTTACTTATTTTATTTTATTTTATTATATTATATTATATTATTTTATTTTATTTTATTTTATTTTATTTTATTTTATTATTTTATTTTATTTTATTTTATTTTATTTTATTTTATTTTATTTTATTTTATTTTATTTTATTTTATTTTTATACCACCCTTCTCCAGTGGGACTCAGGGCGGTGAACAGCCAAGATAAAAACATAACATACAAAAATTAAAACAGTTTTAAAAATATTAAATAATTTCGGCCCACAATTTAAAACAACCCAGTTAAAATTAATTTCAAATTAAAACCAGCTTTCATGCCTAACATGGGACTAGAACTCACCGTCTCCTGGTGATTGACCCAAAGTCACCAAACTGGCTTTCATGCTTAAGGTGGAACTAGAACTCACCGTCTCCTGGTGATTGGCCCAAAGTCACCCAGCTGGCTTTCATGCCTAACGTGGGACTAGAACTCACAGTCACCTGTATTCTAGCTTAGGTGCCTTAACCACTAGACCAAACTGCCTCTGTATGTTCTTTGTATACATTCTCCCTTCTTTAGGCCTTCCCTCTGAAATACAAAGTCCATCACTCTCTGGATTATCTCCGGGAGCTGCCTCATGTCCGATGCAGAAGCAATGTACTGGGCGCCCTGTTGCGGGTACGCAGTGAAGCCACAGCAGCGATCCACTCCTATTTCAAGGTAATTCCGGTCTTGGGAACTGCCTGCCACAGGATGTATGACCATCAAATCATAAAGCTGCCAATTCATTGATAGAAGTGGCTGCTAACTGGGAGACCCATATACAGGTAGTCCTTGACTTATGACCCCGATTGAGCCTAAAATTTCTATTGGTAAGCAAGATTTATTGATTCCCCCCCCATTTTACGACCTTTCTTGCCACCGTTGTTAAGTGAATCACTGCAGTTCTTAAGTTAGTAACCCGGTTGTTAAGCGAATCTGGCTTCCCCATTGACTTTGTTCGTCAAAAGGTTGCAAAAGATCATATGACCCCAGGACAGTGCACCGTCATAAATACGAGTCAGTTTCCAAGCGTCTAAATTTTGGTCACGTAACCATGGGGATGCTGCAACGGTCGTAAGTGTGGAAAACGGTCCTTTTTTCAGTGTCGTCGTAACTTCGAATGGTCATTAAATGAACTGTTGTAAGTCAAGGACCGCCTGTACTTTAGAATCTGGTTTTGAAATTCTGACACACACACACACACAATATATATATAATCATATGACTGCATTTTGGGCCCTTGGAAACAAGCCTGCATTTACAGGTGTTTTAAGCATCCCACATCATGTGACCACAATTTTGTTGAAAATCAGCAAAAATTTTGTTTACCTCAGTAAAATTTTGTTTACCTCAGGTTTTCAGCAAAAACACCCCATAGCAAACAATGGATTCGTTTAACAACTCTGGTGTTCACTTCATGACCGCTGCAAAAAAAAAAAAAAAAAAAAAGTTGTCAAACCAGATCGGTCATGTGCGTGACCTGCTTTACGACCGTCACAATTGATGACTTGTAATGGCAGGTTCCATTATGATTATAAGTCAAGGCCGACCCGATAGATTCTTACACTCGTGTGTTAATTTAGCTAAATGTATTTTATGTCAATATATGAAGATCTGAAGAACCTGATTAGGAAGAGCTTATTATGGAGAAATTCAATTTTATGTTGTGGCTCAGAGTTGACAAGGACTGGATAATCGGTAAATATTACATATGTAATTTTATCGGTTCATTAGCTAGCTCAAAAATCAGCTGTCTGGTGACGCCTTTCTCAAACTCGCAAATTTGATTTAAAAGCAGACGCTTTCGCGAGCTAAAAAAAAGGTGTGCCTTTTAATCAAATTTGTTCGGCTGAAAAGGTGCAACCGTTTTGCTGATTTTAGGCTGTGATAGATTAAGATAGATTAAGTTTTCCTGCTCCGTTAGCAGCTTCATAAGCACGTCTAGGTGCGTATGAAGTAATTAACAATTAAAACGTAAAAACATTCAGAGCAACAGTTGCCAAAAAAACAACAACCTGGCTTTCCTTATACAAGAACATTTTAGTGATTTGAAACTTGTGACAACGCTAAATCTTTTGGCCATCCGAAGTTCCTGGTTCTACAAGAATTGCACCATTAAAATTGATTTTTTTTTTTCTGTATTTGCCTTCAAGTCAGTCGTGACTTCTGATGACCTCCTTGTAAGCTCCTGCAGGGTTTTTTTTTTTGGCAAGATTGTCCAAGCTTGGTACTGGTTTGCCATTTCCTCCTTCCTAGGTCTGAGGGGCAGTGACTGGCCCAGAGTCACCCAGCTGGCTTTCTTGCCTAAGGCGGGACTAGAACTCACAATCTCCTGGTGATTGGCCCAAAGTCACCCAGCTGGCTTTCTTGCCTAAGGCGGGACTAGAACTCACAATCTCCTGGTGATTGGCCCAAAGTCACCCAGCTGGCTTTCTTGCCTAAGGCGGGACTAGAACTCACAATCTCCTGGCGATTGGCCCAAAGTCACCCAGCTGGCTTTCTTGCCTAAGGCGAGACTAGAACTCACAATCTCCTGGTGATTGGCCCAGAGTCACCCAGCTGGCTTTCTTGCCTAAGGCCGGACTAGAACTCACAATCTCCTGGTGATTGGCCCAAAGTCACCCAGCTGGCTTTCTTGCCTAAGGCGGGACTAGAACTCACAATCTCCTGGTGATTGGCCCAAAGTCACCCAGCTGGCTTTCTTGCCTAAGGCGAGACTAGAACTCACAATCTCCCGGTGATTGGCCCAAAGTCACCCAGCTGGCTTTCTTGCCTAAGGCGGGACTAGAACTCACAATCTCCTGGTGATTGGCCCAAAGTCACCCAGCTGGCTTTCTTGCCTAAGGCGAGACTAGAACTCACAATCTCCTGGTGATTGGCCCAAAGTCACCCAGCTGGCTTTCTTGCCTAAGGCGGGACTAGAACTCACAATCTCCTGGCGATTGGCCCAAAGTCACCCAGCTGGCTTTCTTGCCTAAGGCGGGACTAGAACTCACAATCTCCTGGTGATTGGCCCAAAGTCACCCAGCTGGCTTTCTTGCCTAAGGCGGGACTAGAACTCACAATCTCCCGGCGATTGGCCCAAAGTCACCCAGCTGGCTTTCTTGCCTAAGGCGGGACTAGAACTCACAGTCACCTGCTTTCTAGCCTGATGCCTTAACCTCTATATCAAACTGGCTGTTAAAAATAATGGTGCATTATCTTCCTTGGGCTCCTGCAGATAATAGTTGGGGTTCTTCAGTAGGTGGACATCCTCGGTGGCCCCACTGGGGCTTGTGAGACTGCAGACTGCAAGATGAATTGGCCTTCTGGATTGGATCGAAGGGGTTGTTCAGGAGAGCAGAAAATCATGCCTGCTTAATAGGAACAGCACTGAGACTTATATCGCGCTTCACAGTGCTTTTACAATTCTCTCTAAGCGGTTTACAGACTCAGCCTCTGGCCCCCAACAATCTGGGTCCTCATTTTACCCACCTCGGAAGGACAGAAGGCTGAGTCAACCTTGAGCCAGTCAGGATCGAATTCCTGGTAGTGAGCAGTGAATTACTGCATCCTAATAACCACTGTGCCATCTTCCTTCCTTCCTTTTATCCTTCCATCTTCCTTCCTTCCTTTTATCCTTCCATCTTCCTTCCTTCCTTTTATCCTTCCATCTTCCTTCCTTCCTTCCTTTGTTCCTACCTTCCTTACTTTTATCCTTCCAACTTCCTTCCTTCCTTTTATCCTTCCATCTTCCTTCCTTCCTTTGTTCCTACCTTCCTTCCTTTTATCCTTCCATCTTCCTCCCTCCCTTCCTTCCTCCCTCCCTTCCTTCCTCCCTTCCTTTTATCCTTCCATCTTCCTTCCTTCCTTCCTTCCTTCCTCCCTCCCTCCCTCCCTTCCTCCCTTCCATCTTCCTTCATTCCTTTTATCCTTCCATATTCCTTCCTTCCATATTCCTTCCTTCCTTTTATCCTTCCATCTTCCTTCCTTCCTTCCTTCCTTTTACCCTTCCATCTTCCTTCCTTCCTTCCTTCCTTCCTTTTATCCTTCCATCTTCCTTCCTACCTACCTTCCTTCTTTTTATCTTTTCTTCCTTCCTTCCTTCCTTTTATCCTTCCTCCCTCCCTTCCTTCCTCCCTCCCTTCCTTCCTCCCTTCCTTTTATCCTTCCATCTTCCTTCCTTCCTTCCTTCCTTCCTCCCTCCCTCCCTTCCTTCCTCCCTTCCATCTTCCTTCATTCCTTTTATCCTTCCATCTTCCTTCCTTCCTTCCTTCCTTCCTCCCTCCCTCCCTTCCTTCCTCCCTTCCATCTTCCTTCCTTCCTTCCTTTTATCCTTCCATATTCCTTCCTTCCTTCTTCCTTCCTTCCTTTTATCCTTCCATCTTCCTTCCTTCCTTCCTTTCATCCTTCCATCTTCCTTCCTTCCTTCCTTCCTTCCTTTTACCCTTCCATCTTCCTTCCTTCCTTCCTTCCTTTTATCCTTCCATCTTCCTTCCTACCTACCTTCCTTCTTTTTATCTTTTCTTCCTTCCTTCCTTCCTTTTATCCTTCCATCTTTCTTCCTTCCTTCCTACCTTCCTTTTATCCTTCCTTCCTTCCTTCTTTCCTTCCTTCCTTCCTTTTACCCTTCTTTCCTTCCTTCCATCTTCCTTCCTCCCTCCCTCCCCCCCTTGACTTTGCTTGTCAGAAGGTTGCAAAAGGGGATCACATGACCATGGGATATTATGACCGTCATAAATATGAGTCAGTTTCCAAGTATCTGAATTTTGATCACACGACGATGGGAGAGGCCACTACGTTCATGTGAAAAACGATCATAAATCTCTTTTTTCAGTGCCGTGAAAATTTTCTACGGTCACTAAACGAATGGTTGTCACTCAAGGGCTACTTGTGTTTTTAGCCAAACTTCACCATAGGTGAGCAAGAACAGGTGTTGCACCAGCCTTATAATATTATTATATATTAGCTGTTCTTCCTTTTGAATGGGGCGGTCTTAAAATAAATTAACCCAGTTGTGAATTAAAGAATATTCATACATTCGACCACCAGAGGGCAGCATTTGTACACCTTCAAGTTCTTGCTGGAAAAATAATTATATTTATATATTTGCTGATGCTTTAGCTAAACTTATATTTGGGTCTGTAGGCATAATGTCATTTATTACAGTTAGTCCTCGACTTACAGTTCATTTAGTGACCATTCCAAATTACATCGCTGAAACAAATGACTTATGACTGTTTTTCACCCTTAACGGCCGTTGCAGCAACCCGGTGGCCGCGTGTTCGAAATTCGAATGCTCGGCAAGTGGTTCATATTTATGATGGTCGCAGAGCCCCCCCGGATTGTGTGACCTTCTTTTGCGACCTTCTGACAAGCGAAGTCCACGGGGAAAGCAAGATTCACTTAACAACCGCGTTGGTTAACTTTTAAATGTGGCAAAAAAAGGTCGTAAAATGGGGGAGGGGGGGAAATCACTTAACAACTCTCTCACATAACAACATAAATGGGATCGATTGTGGTCGTAAGCCAAGGATTATCTGTACTGTTAAATATCATCAGTGGTGAAATCCAAAATTTTTTTACTACCGGTTCTGTGGGCGTGGCTTGGTGGGTGTGGTGTGGCTTGGTGGGTGTGGCTTGGTGGGCATGGCAAGGGAAGGATACTGCAAAATCTCCATTCCCTCCCCACTCCAGGGGAAGGATATTGTAAAATCTCCATTCCCACCCCACTCCAGGGGAAGGATATTGCAAAATCCCCATTCCCATTCTGGGACCAGCCAGAGGTGGTATTTGCCGGTTCTCTGAACTGCTCAAAATTTCTGCTACTGGTTCTCCAGAACCTGTCAGAACCTGCTGGATTTCACCCCTGAATATCATTGATTGCATCAGCTTTGTGGATGTGCCATACAGCGCAAAATAAATCAAAATCATTTACATTTTTAATAGCTGCCCAACTCTGATGGAGTCTGCATAATGTCAGTCAGAAATGGTGTAGGGTCTCCTGCTTGGGCGGTCGGTGGGTTAGACTAGATGATCTACAAGGTCCCTTCCAACTCTGTTAATCTGTTAAACTGTTACTGGCCAGGTTCCACTTGATGAATGGATAAACCATTCTTAAATCTCAAATCAGCCGGGATCAAAATAACTCTGTTTCTTTCTCTCCCTTTTCTTTCTCTTTCCTTTTAGGAAAATGGGTACACCCATATACACACCCCGATAATTACTGCCAATGACTGTGAGGGTGCGGGCGAAGTCTTCAAACTTAAGGTAAGAGTCTGGATCACCGAGCCTCCTACATTTGGTCTCACTCAATGCCCATTGGTACAGTAGCATTTTTGTTGTGGCCTGCCAGGAGCCAGCACAACTGGCAGCAGATTCGGACAGTGAGGAGGTTGGGGAGGAACGTGGGCCAGTCCTGGAGTCTGGGGAAGGCTCTGACGAGGGCTCTGCGTCGGAGGTAGAGAGGGATCCAGGGCCGTCTGACAGTTATCAGCTGCCTTCGGAGTCAGACATCAGTGGGGCAGAAGAACAGCTGGATCCTGTTCCCAGTGTTCGCATGCACAGAGTTGCCAGACGAAGGGAACAGCTAAAGAACAAGGGTCGACTCAGGAGTAAAGCCACAGGTGGACGATGAATGAGGGAATAAAAGAGGAGCGAAAGGGGAGTGGAGTTTGCAGGTGACAATTCATTCGCTTAATTGGTTCGGGACTCTCCGAGACTCCTTGCCATGTTTTGAAGATATCAGCCTGGCAGCTCTCCAAGACAGATAAGGTCTGTGACTGTAAATTCTCCCTTGAAAGACTTCGCTGGATGTGAATGAGAAGAATTCACTGTTCGTTTAATAAAAGGGGTTTTGTCAGGACCAGGATTCGGGCTTTTGGGGGGTATGCAACTGCTATCATTTCCCCATCCAGATTCATAGAATATCAGAGCTGGAAGGGTTCCCTCAGAGGTCATCTAGACTGACCCCCCCTGGGGTCGGATCTAGCTCTAACAAAGGCAGACAAAAAAATACATCATAAAATAACCTATTATTATAGAAGAGTACAAGCCAGTCCTGGACTTATAACCGTGTGCTCAAAGTTATAGCGGCACTGGAAAAAAGGGACTTACGGCCGTTTTTTCACCCTTAGGACCATCGCAGCAATTCCCATGGTCACGTGATCCAAATGCTTGGCAAAATGACTCGTATTTATGACGGTTGCAGTGTCCCGGAGGGGGGGGGTGATCACATGATCCCTTTTTGCAGCCTTCTGACAAGCAAAGTCAGTGAGAAAACCAGATTCGCTTAACGACTATATTATCAACTTAGCAGCTGCAGTGATTAACTTAACAACGGGGGCAAGGAAGGTCGTAAAACGGGACAAAACGGCAGAAATTTCAGGTTTGATTGCAGCCTTTCCTGTAACCTAGAACGATAGCACCAATATACATCTAAAGAGCAGTTGTAAAAACAGGGGAGTTTTTCTCAGTGGTTACACCATGTTGGCCAGCTTTCCTATCCATTTCCATCTCTGAGCATTTCCTGCTGCAGCAAAAATCTTGCTTAGATCAGCTGGTTTAGCTGCAATGACTCCTTAACTTCTCTGATCTTGAAAAAGTCCGTTAAAATATTTGTGACTTGGATAAGATGTCCGCGTTCAAGCTTTGCCTTCTAGATTAGATTTTCTTCCTGCTGTTTACAAATTTAAATGTTTCTGATCGATTTGATTACAAGCGGCATCGTTTCAGCGAGCAACTTGCTGTCCTCTTATAGAAAGGCAGACCTAAAATATTAAAAATATTAAATTTTTATTTTTATTAAAGGACTACTGCAGGAGTGGCCCAAATTGTGGAAACCTTTTGGGGAAAGTGTGTTTTCTAAAACTAGCTAATAACACCGCCTTTTTTTGAAATAGTACCATAAGATTATATGTCAATAGAAAGATAATTTAATCAAGAATGTAATGCAGTGACTTTTATGAAGGATTTGCTATTAGAAGAGCAGTTACAGTATAAAGAAGAAAAGTGAAACACATAGAAAAAAACGAGATATACAAAAATTATCACCATAGAAAAAATGAGCTATACAAAAAATGATCCCCACGTCAGTTAATCCTTAGTTGGGTAACCTTTAGCATGAATTATGGCCTTACAACATCTTCCCATGGAGTGAACCACGTCTTTTAGTTCTGCAGCTGTTCTAATGTGAAACCTACATCAGAGCCTTGATAGTACAGTGGTCTAAGCACCCTGTTATTAACACAGCTGCCTGCAATTACTGCTGGTTCGAATCTCTCCAAGGCTCAAGGTTGACTCAGCCTTCCATCCTTTCTAAGGTAGGTGAAATGAGGACCCAGTTTGTGGGGGCAATAAGCTGACTTTGTATAAATATACAAAAGTATGAAGGCTATTGCTTAACGCATTGTAAGCCGCCCTGAGTCTCCGGAGAAGGGCGGCATATAAATCAAATTAAAACAAAACAAAACAAAAAACCAAGATGGAATGATGGCTTCTATTAACTGGGTTTTATTGCTGGGTCGCTTCTGACTAACAAGTTTCTTTAGTTGGCTCCATAGATTTTCCATTGGGTGAAGGTCTGGGCTATTCCCAGGCCATTCCAACAGTGGAATAGGATTATCTTGAAACTCCCCCCCCCCAAAAAAAGTGATGTTATTAGCCATCAAACCTCAAAAATATACTTTTTCCAAAAGGTTTCCACAATTGTGGCCATTTTTTTCTATGGTGGTGATTTTTGTACATCTCGTTTTTTCTACGTGTTTCCCTTTTCTTCTTTATACTGTAACTGCTATTCTAAGAGCAAATCCTTCATAAAAGTGATTGCATTACATTCTTGATTAAATTATCTTTCCACTGATATATAATTTTATGGTATTACTCCCAAAAAAAAAATCGCTGTTATTAGCTAGTTTTAGAAAATATACTTTTACCAAAAGGTTTCCACAATTTTGGCCACTACTGTAGAATAATATATATTGTTTTCTTTTATAAACATTCTTTTTAACACACAGTTTTCTTTGAACTGGTACATCATTTTCTTTAACTTTCTCTTCATACAAGTGCTCTCAAATACATTTACAATATCTTTTGCCTCCTTTAAAAATTACTTAAGCAAATGTAAAAAAATTACATTTTCAAATGTTGGGTTAAACCTTCTTTTCAGTTGCACATATCAAGCACAGGGAAAATCCAGTTAACTCATTAAGTTTAAGTCACTCCTTCCAGCTTATCTTCATGAAGTAAAATCTTTTTTTTTTCTTGTCTGGAAGTTTTATCAAAGACTTATATAGGCCTTTCTTTTTATCACGAGATCCTCAACGTTGTTAATGTCTTTAAAGAGAAAGTTCCAGATTTGTCTTTTCAAAAAAAAGCGAGGACTGATAGGGATACAGGAATGTTTCAAAAGATCAAGGAACGGTTTTGAATCTGCGGAAAGATAATAAAAAAAGAAAGCAAACTTATTTTTCTCTCCCCCCAGCTGTATTTCCAGGTGGGGTGTTAAAAGAAGGACACACACACACACAAAAAAAAAAAGCTGATTTTTTTCCCCCGTTCCTTGTTGTATTTGAAAGTTGTGGTTGGATCTTGGAAACCTTCAAAGGAAGCCTTCGTTTTGCAACAAAATGAATTTATGTTTTGTTGTTTTTTTGCCATCGGAGTTAGAAACTAAACTTTAAAAGAGGGGAGGGATTAGAAAGGATGGGGTTGACAGCTGCAAACTTTTATCGTCTTCCCAGATGTTTTCGTCCAGCTGTGAAGCTTTTAATCTCTTGCCAAATTGTCTATTAGCTCGATTTGCAATTTAATAAGCGCGTCTGGTGTCTATGAACCTGTCTGGCTTTTAAAAGGGGTTTTTAATCTCTTTTGTTTTTTTGAGTTGTATATAACATTATTTCTGTATTTATTGAATTTCTATAGCCGCCCATCGCAATATAGACCCTGGATAGCTCACTTGGAAAATGGCACAGGTTGTCCTCATTTAGTGGCTGCCTCGTACAGCAACCGTTCGCAGTTAAGACAGTTAGGATAAGGGAATTTGGCAATCTGTCCTCACTCTTATGACCGTCACAGGTCTGGAAAACGAAGGAAAAATGGAGGAAGTCCTTAAGCATGGTCACTTCACAACCACTTAACAACTGAGTGTCCGGTCACAATTGGGTCAATTACCAGAGGATTGTGAGTTCTAGTTCCGCCCTAGGCATGAAAGCTGACTAGGTGACTTTGGGCCAATTATCCGGAGACTGTGAGTTCTAGTTCATCCTTAGGCACGAAAGCCAAGTGATTTTGAGCCAATCACAAGGACATTGTGAGTTCTAGTCCCGCCTTAGGCATGAAAGCCGACTAGGTGACTTTGGGCAAATCATCAGGAGACAGTGAATTCTAGTTCCGCCTGAGGCATGAAAGCTGACTGGGTGAGTTTGGGCCAATCATCAGGAGACGGTGAGTTCTAGTCCCGCCTCAGGCATGAAAGTCAATTGAGTGAGTTTGGACCAATCATCAGGAGACTGTGAGTTCTAGTACAGACTTAGGCATGAAACCAGCTGAGCGTGCCTCTCACTCTCATCCCAACCCACCTCACAGATTGTTGTGTGGAAAAGAAGTGGAGGAAGTTGTGTTGGATATGTCTGCTGAGTTATTTCTGAAAATAAGGCAGGATAGAAATAAATAAATATTAGGAAGAGAGAGATTCTCAGTCTCCATGCTACATCCACACGGCAGATCTGGCTTCCCGCCTCGTTCAGGCCCATCACAACATCGAAACTGGTAATTAGCTGGCTTACGGCTCACACGCTGCCCGTTCTGGTTGGCACTCCGTTCGTCTCCTTCATTTGGATGCAAAATTTTGGATTCTTGTTTGTCGTTTCGTGTCTCTGCACGTATAGAAGAGTCTCCTTGCTCTTTGTTCGTCTGTGACATCGATGATGGTTTAAGGCGGGGGTCGGCAACTCGCGGCTCTGGAGCCGCATGTGGCTCTTTCGTCCCCTTGCTGTGGCTCCCTGTCGGCTAAACCTACCCCTCACGCTCCCCTTCCAGTCACAAAACCTGGGTCGGCATAGTTGGGTGTGAGTGTGTCTGTGTCATGTGACTGGGTGGGAGTGAGTGATGTTAAGTTGGCCACACCCACCTAGGTTTTGTGGCTCCCGGTGTTTTCTTTTCTGTGGGAAATGTGTCCAAAATGCTCTTTGGGTATTTAAGGTTGGAGACCCCTGGTTTAAGGGGACAGTCAGAAAAATCAGAGCAATAAAATCCTTGCAGGGCAAAACTCAAAAGGTTTTTTTTTCTTTTCCCAGCGCTCGATTTTTAAAACAGATGAACTTAATTTATGAAAACGTTAAATTAACATGCTTAGCAGGTTTCATTGCTCCCGGAGCGAAAATGAACCAATTCACACACACACACAAACACACCGGGTATGCCAAATGTCTTAAGGGTTGGATAGAAGCTTTTTTTTTTTCTTAAAGAGTTATTTTATTTCTAAAAAGCCATTCCATTGAGCCGCCTCTTTCTTCTGATCCGGTCACTTCCAACCTTTTGTATAAACAAGCGATTATCTTTGCAAAATGAGAGACCAGCCTTCTTTGGCTTAAATTTTGGCACTGTTTGCTGGCCGAACGAGTTCGGCGGCTTGGAAGAAAAGAGGATTGGTTGAGGTGCTTCAGACTTCCCGGCCTACATGCAAGTCCTCGATTTACGACCCCAATTGAGAGCAGAATTTCTGTTGCTAAGCAAGACGGGAGTTTTAAGCAGGGGTGAAATCTACTTACCTTCCTTACAGGTTCGAAAGCGCGCGGACGCATCATGTGTGCGCGCGCACCTCCTGCGCAAAACCTGTGCATGCGCAGAAGGTAAAAAAAATCACTTCCTGGTTAAAACCAGGAAATAATGACACCCGGGCGGCAATTGTTACCGGATCGCCGAACCACAGGGAAAAATCGCTACCGGATCAGGCGATCCGGTCCGATCCAGGAACATTTCACCCCTGGTTTTAAGTGACTCTCGCCTGATTTTATGACCTTTCTTTTTATTTTATTTTATTTTAATTTTATTTTAGTACAAATAATCCATCTTCCATTAAACAGTGTGTCATCTGGGTACCAATGTTTGTGCAATAACAGTTAAAATTTACAATCATATTCATTATTCTGTTCTTAACTTAATACCAATACATTAAATATCTAATACTTTACATCCTCTTCTTAATTTGCTTAACTCTATTAACTGTATTTTCTATATTTTGCTCATCTACTTTTATTTCTAATTTTTATCTGTTTTCGGCTGCAATGGCCTCCTGCACCCCTCTGCCTGCAAAAACGGAGCTCAGGTGTGCCCCCCCTCCCCCGGGCTCCATTTTCGGCCACAACAGCCTCCTGCAGCCCTCTGCTAGTGACAACGGAGCTCCAATTTTGCTGGCAGAGGGCTGCAGGAGGCCGTCACGGCCCAAAACGGGGGCTGGGAGGGTCACACATGGCCCTTGCGAGTTCTGTTTTCACTGGCAGGCTGGTCCTTTGCTGTTTCCAGGGTGGCCCCGTGGGCCAGATCCGGCCCCCGGGCCTTGAGTTTCACACCCCTGCTGTATAGCTCTTTCTGAAGAGCTGATCTTTTTTAAGACAAAAGGTGACTTTTTCACACTCGTTGCTAGGCTACACTGTTAAATTTATTTATTTTGATTTCAGTACATTCCTTCGCAAGCCACGTGTTTAAAAATACTCGGAGGGCTGGTGTT
Source organism: Pantherophis guttatus (assembly GCF_059756535.1). Lineage (NCBI taxonomy): Eukaryota > Metazoa > Chordata > Lepidosauria > Squamata > Colubridae > Pantherophis > Pantherophis guttatus. Next base: position 5,444,495 of record NC_142067.1, on the reverse strand, counting down.
TGGCTGCCTTTTTGGGAAAGATTAACCCAATTCCAGAATGGATTAATTGTAATTTTTTCCTACTATTTAATTCCTGCAGCCTGCAAATGAAGAGCAAACACCCGGAGAAGAAAATCACTTCTTCAATATTCCAGCGTTTCTCACAGTTTCCGGACAACTCCATTTGGAAGTCATGAGTGGGTATGGCTCATGGGATTTTAAGCATGATTTTAGTCTGTGATATCAATAGTCCTTGATTTATGACCAGAATTGAACCCAAAATTTCTGTTACTAAGTGAGACAGTTGAGTTTTGCCCCCATTTAATGACCAAGTTGCCAAGTTGTTAAATGAATCACTGCTGCTATGTTAGTGACACGGTTGTTAAGTGAGTCCGGCTTCCCCCTTGACTTGGCTTGTCAGAAGGTCGCAAAAGGGGATCACGTGACCCCGGAACACTGCGACCGTCGTAAATGCGACTCAGTTGTCAAGCGTCCGAATTTTGATCGTGTGACCGTGGGGATGCTGCATTGGTCGTAAGTGTGGAAAACGGTCATATGTCACTTTTTTCAGTGCCGTTGTAACTTCGAATGGTCACTAAACGAATGGTTGTAAAGACCACCTGTAATAATCAGTAAAATAATCCAGCTAATTCTTTTAACGTTGTTCAAAATCTCTACTCTGATGTCACCTCGGCCTGTTTACAGCGTCACGCGGTAGAATAAATAAACAGGCTGTTCGATGTACAATACAGGATGTTGGGTTTGTGCTTCACACTTTGTTCTTCAACAACTTGTTCCTTTTTTATTTTGAAAAACCCCAAACAAACAAGAGGTCTTCTAAATAGATCAAATGCAAACTAAATTTAGAGGAGCTATAGATGCCGTGTTTTTTGGACTATAAGACGCACCTACATTTAGAAGAGGAAAACAAAACAAAAAAAGTTTTTGGCCTACCTTTTTTCTGGCCTTTTCCTGTTTCCGGGGCTTTTTTCAGCCTATTTTTGAGGCTTTTTTTGGCCTGTTTTGGGGACTTTTTTCAGCCCGTTTTCATGGTTTTTGCTGGCCCACTTTCGAGGCTTTTTGCGGCCCATTTTTGGGGCGTTTTTGAGGCTTTTTGTGGCCCATTTTTGAGACTTTTTTGGCCCATTTGGGGGCTTTTTTTGGCCTGTTTTCAAGGCTTTTGGGGGGCCATTTTCTAGGCTTTTTGCGGCCCATTTTATGGGGCTTTTTCAGTCTGTTTTTGAGGCTGCTTGCAGCCTATTTTTGAGACTTTTTTCGGCCCATTTTGGGGGCTTTTTTCAGCTCGTTTTCAAGGCTTTTGTTGGTCCATTTTTGAGGCTTTTGTCGGCCTGTTTTGGGGGGTTTTTTGGCCTGTTTTCGAGGCTTTTGGAGTGGCGTTTTCTAGGCTTTTTGCGGCCCATTTTATGGGGCTTTTTTCGGTCTGTTTTTGAAGCTTCTTGCAGCCTATTTTTGAGACTTTTTTCGGCCCATTTTGGGGGCTTTTTTCAGCTCATTTTCAAGGCTTTTGTTGGCCCATTTTTGAGGCTTTTGTCGGCCTGTTTTTGGGGGGGGTTTGGCCTTTTTTCGAGGCTTTTGGAGTGGCTTTTTCTAGGCTTTTTGCGGCCCATTTTTGGGGCTTTATGCAGCCTGTTTTTTCCGAAAACGTGGCTAAATAGGACGGCATAGTGCTGCTTCGCCCAAACCATTCCGAACCGGCTGAATACCACCACTGGATATATATTATATATATATATTTGAAGAGAATTCCTTCAATCAGAGACAAAATGCCACTTCTAAGATCTTCAACTCAACCTTTAATGGATTATAACAGACAAATTAGGTGGATGTGGATGATATTTTAGGGAGAAAAACATATTTTTAAAGACACAGTTAGTTCTCGATTTACGGCCATCCGTTTAGTGACTGTTTAAAATTTACAACGGCACTGAAAAAAGCAATTTTTGACCATTTTTCACACTTAACGGCCGTTGCAGCCGCTCCATGATCGCAGGATCAAAATTCAGATGCTTGGCAACTGGCATGTACTTATGACGGTTGTGACTTTCTGACGAGCAAAGTCAGTGAGGAATGCAGAGTCACTTAACAACCGTGTGACTAACTGAACTACTGCAGTGATTCACTTAACCGTTGTGGCAAGAAGGTCGTAAAATGGGACACAACTCTTCTTTTAAGAACTCTTTTGCTCACAACGGAAATTTTGGTCTCCATTGTGGTCTTAAATCGAGAACTACCTACACATATTTTGGATTATTATTTTTTTTAAATTTGATTTATATGCCGCCCTTCTCTGGAGACTCAGGGCGGCTTACAATGCGTTAAGCAATAGCCTTCATTCTTTTGTATATTTTATACAAAGTCAGCTTATTGCCCCCACAAACTGGGTCCTCATTTCACCTACCTTAGAAAGGATGGAAGGCTGAGTCAACCTTGAGCCTTGGAGAGATTCGAACCAGCAGAAATTGCAGGCAGCTGTGTTAATAACAGGGTGCACTAAACCACTGTACTATCAAGGCTCTTGATAGTAATAATATAATAATATTAATACAAAAATAATAATACAAAACGTATTGTGTAATGTAGTCATTTAAGTAATTAAATGTAGTAATTGATAATAGTAAAATAGGAAGAAAGCTGTTATCTTCATTTCTTCAACCCCTATCGTCTGAGAAGCGTCTTCTGAATAAGGAAATCTGTTTCGTCGTTAAATGAAGAATTTTTGCTTTAATATGTTATTTGGATCTGTACCAATGCCATGTTGGAATGATTAAAGGTAGTCCTCGATTTACGACTGTCATTGGGAAATACAACAGCACTGAAAAAAAACATCTTACTATCGGTCCTTCTACTTACGACCATCATAGCATCTCCACAGTCAACGCGATCAGAATTTGGGAGCTTGGCAACTGCCCTGTATTTACGACGGGTGCAGCATGCAGAGATCACATGATCCCAGTTTGAGCCCTTCCCAGTCATTCACTTAAATGATTGCAGCAATTCACTTAACGACCAACGACTAAAAAAAAGGTAAAACCAGTGCTCGGCTCGCTTAACCACCTTGCTTAGCAGTGGAAATTCTGATCCTGATTCTGGTCGTAAGTCGAGGACTACCTGAAATCCATGAGGTAAAAAAAAAGAGAAGGAAGGTAGCTAAACCTGGTTTATATCTCACCTTTGTAGCCTAACAACCAAGTCATATCCAACTCTGGGTCTCCTGCTTGAGCGGTGGGGGTTGGACTAGATGATCTACAAGATCCCTTCCAGCTCTTGTCAATCTGTTAAATCTGTATATTGCCTTCCTTTAAACTTTCCAGTTTTTGAAGAGTTTCATTACTTCAGCCAACCCAGTTTTTCTCTCAACCCGTTCTCTCTTCCTTCCTGTATTTGTTTTCCATTTTCAATCCTCATTTCATTCCGTTCAGATCAGTGCTTTTCAAACTTGGCAACTTTTAAGATGCGTGGACTTCATTCTGGGAATAATTATATATTAATCGCATTTTTTCCCATTCTTTCTTTTCCCCCATACATTACACGGCTTTCTTGCGCTCAGCATTTTTTTTTTTTTTTTTTGCAGTAATCAATTTCCTGTATATTCATTTTATTTATTTTTTCTGGTTGACATCCTCATTTCACCAGGTGCTTCTTTTCATATCTACAATTAGCATAACCTCCCCACGTCGCATTTTCATTTCTTTCTTTCTTTTGTGCCCTGTCTATTTTTCTCTAGGATCAAGTCTTGATATTTCCAGTTCCTCCTTTGTCTTGTCTTCAGAATCTCTCATGCATTGGTTACCTTAATTGCTTTTCTTGTTGATTATAAGAATAATCCCTTAAGAAAGGGACCTTGGAGGTCTTCTAGTCCAACCCCCTGCCAAGGCAGGAAACCCTACACTATGTTGTGGCTCCGTTACCAGAGCCTGTGTCATCGGCAGGAGAGGACTCTGAGAGTTAAGGAGAGGAGTTGGCAAGGCCTCCCTCTCCAGGACCCTCCTCTCTGGCAATGCCTTCGGTGTCCACCGAAGGGCAAGAGATAGGGCCGGGGCCAAGTACGTCCACGCAGCCACAGATGGACAGTGATGAGGGTAATGAGTCTTGGCTGGATCCACGCCAGCGTCGCAGAGATAAAGCGCGCGCAACAGAAGAAAAGGCGTGCCCGAGATTAGGCTGAGTCACTGGACCACACCCCACAGGATATAAAAGGGAGCGTGGTGGCCAGTCAAACCTTGTGACAAACAAAGCTGAAAGCTTCCATGCCATTCTGCATTGCCGGACTTTTGCTATAGACTTTGCTGGATTATCTCTGGACTTGATTAACTCCGTAATTATTAAGCTGTTTCTTTTGATGTATCAGAAGTGGGGAGAAGTTATCTCTCCTCTTTGTAAATAATAAACTCTTGGCAGGGAGCCACTAGGTTGTTGCCAAGTTCCGTTATCATAAGGAAAAGGATTTTGCCGGCTGGTTTGGTCTTTAACTCTTGAACGTCTGTTGGTGTGTGTGTGTGTGGTTGGGGGCAGAACACACCACTTCAGACATATGGTTATCCAATCTCTTCTTAAAAACTTCCAGTGTTGGAGAATTCACAACTTCGGGAGGCAAGTCGTTCCACCGATTAATTGTTCTAACTGTCAGGAAATTTTTCCTTAGTTCTAACAGTATAATAGAGTTGGAAGGGACCTTGGAGGTCTTCTAGTCCAACCTCCTGCCTAGGCAGGAAACCCTACACCACTTCAGACAAATGGTTGTCCAGTCTCTTCTTAAAAACTTCCAGTGTTGGAGCATTCACGACTTCTGGAGGCAAGTTATTCCACTGATTAATTGTTCTCACTGTCAGGAAATTTCTCCTTAGTTCTAGGTTGCTTCTCTCCTTGATTAGTTTCCATCCATTGCTTCTTGTTTGCCCTCAGGTGCTTTGAAGAACAGGTTGACCCCCACTTCTCTGTGGCAACCCATTGGAAGACTATTCTCATGTCATTCCATGTCACCTGCTTTAAAACTTTGCTAAGATTCAGAAAGAAAGATTCAGGTTATCTGGCTACCGGATAGTCCTAAGTCAAGGACTACCTGTATGTGATCATTTCCATGTTCAGGTGTGTCTCAGCATCATTGCACAGTAGCCAGCGCGCAGCAGCTCATCCTGTTTTGTGTTCTTTTACACCTTGCAGAGCATTTACGAAAGTGTTCACTTTTGGACCGACCTTCCGAGCAGACAATTCTCGAACCCGCAGACACCTGGCCGAGTTTTATATGGTGGAGGCCGAATTATTTTTTGTGGACACGCTTCAGGATATAATGCAGGTAAGATTTCCCGGGAGAAATCCTAAATAGAGCTTTTTCTGGGTGTGAGGGTTGCAGGTTTTACACATTTAATTTACCGTATTTTTGGGAGTATAAGACGCATCTTTTCCCCACTAAAAGGGGGTGAAAATTTGCGTGCGTCTTATACACCGAATGTAGCCCCGCCCACCCACTGGCCCCCACCCTTTGGCCTCTGCCTCCCAGCAGTTTACCTCCTTGCAGCAAGCAGCAAGAAGAAACAGCTCCTTTCAGGTTCAGCACAGCCTAATTAGCACAAGTTGATTGGATCGGCCTCCCGGCTCTCAGCTGTTTTGCTCTCAGCTGTTTTGCCACGTGATCAAAATTCAAATGCTTGGCAACTGGCATGTACTTATGTCTGTTGCAGTGTCCCGATGTCACATGTTCCCCTTTTGCGATCTGACAAGCAAAGTCAATGGGGAAACCCGATTCACTGAAAACTGCGCGACTAACTTAACAACTGCCGCAATTCACTTCACTGCTGTGGCAAGAAGGGTGGTTAAATGGGGCAAAGCTCGCTTAACGACTGTTTTGCTTAGCGACATAAATTTTGGGGTCCATTGCGGTCGTAAGACGAGGACTACTTGTATATATCTCTCTTGTTCTCCTTTTTTCATGCTAGCCATTTTCATGCTGCTGATTCCAGGACTAGGATACCTACCACTCTTCGCTGGAAAAATAAAAGGGTTTTTTACAATTTTAAAAAATGGTTTCCTGGAATTAATTTCAGCAGAGATGAATGGAAATAGTTGCCGGCTTTTGTTGACCGTGTAGTTTTGCTCACGGTGGAAGTTTGTGGAATGGAAAGTTCCTCTTTCGAGGAAACGGAAGCGTTTTTTAGCCACAAGTTCGCCATCCCGTTCTCACACAGTGCAACAGAAACCCCCCCTCTCTCTTTCTCCCCCTCTCTCCCCCTTTTCCTCTCTCTCCCCCTCTCCTTCTCCCCCTTCTCTCTTTCAATCCCCCATCTCTCCCCTCTTTCTCCCTCTCTTTCTTTCTCTCCCCCTCTCTCTTTCTCTCCCTCTCTCCCCCCTCTCTCCCTCTCCCCCCTCCCTGTCCCTGTCTCCCCACTCTCTTTCTCCTTCTCTCTCCCCCTCTCCTTCTCCCCCTTCTCTCTTTCAATACCCCATCTCTCCCCCTCTTTCTCCCTCTCTTTCTTTCTCTCTCCTTCTCCCCCTCTCTCTTTCAACCCCCCCTCTCTCTTTCTCCCTCTCTCTCCCCCCTTTTTCTCTCTCTCCCCTTCTCTCTTTCAATCCCCCATCTCTCCCCCTCTTGCTCCCTCTCTCTTTCTTTCTCTCCCTCTCCCCTCTCCCTCTCCCACCTCTTTCTCCGTCACCCCTTTCCCTCCCTCTCTCCTTCTCCCCCTCTCTCTCCCTCTCTCCCCCTCTCTCTTTCTCTCTTTCTCCCTCTCCCCCCCTCTCCCTCCCTCTCCTCCCTCTCTTTCTCTCTCTCTTGTTTGGGAAATAAAAAAGTGTGACATGTTTACATCTACCAGCTCTGAGGCGCAGTAGAGGAATACTGAACAAAGTGACTTATGACCGTTTTTCACACTTACGACCGTCGCTGCATCCCCGTGGTCATGTGATCAAAATTCAACCGCTTGGCAACGAGCATGTACTCATGCCGGTTGCAGTATCTTGAGGGTCACATGATCTGCTTTTGCGACCTTCAGATCAAACAAAATCAATGGGGAAGCCAGATTCACTTAACAACCGTGTGACTAATTAACAACGGCAGCAATTCACTTAACGGTGGCAAGAAAGGTTGCAAAACGGGGCAAAATTCACTTGACAATTGCCTCGTTTAGCAACAGACATTTGGGACTCAGTTGTGGTCATAAATCAAGGACTACCTAGATTGAGGCTGTGGTCTAGCATTTCTACAGGCACTAACTTGGGGAAAATTGCTTGGGAGCAGCTGAGGACTGATAAACCTTCTTGCAATTGATTTATTACTTATTTATTTATAAAAGGGACATCTACAGACAGTCCTCGGACTTACAACAGTTTGTTTAGTGACCGTTTGAAGTTATAGCAGCACTGAAAAATGTGACTTACAACCCTTCTTCATTTATGACCTGGGCATCATCCCCACGATCACATGATCAAAATTCAGAGGCTTGGCCATGGTCTCACATTTACGACGCGTTGGCCTGTTCCCGGGGTCACGTGATCTCCTTTTTTTTTTTTTTTTGCAACCTTCTGACAAGATTCACTCAACAACCGTGTCGCTCATTTTAACAACTGCAGCAATTCAACTTCACAAAAGTGGCAAGGAAAGTCGCAAAATGGGACAGAGCTCGCTTCACAAATTTCATACTTGGCCACATAAATTCTGGCCTCAGCTGCGGTCGTAAGACGAGGACTACCTGTACTGGGGGTTATCATCTTGTCTGGAATGGGAAATATTCTTGCTTCTTTCTCTTATAACCTGATTTTTTTCCCCTTCCTTTTTCCTTAGGTTATAGAAGATATTTTTAAAACCGTGACAGACCGAGTTGTCTCCAACTGCCCTCAAGATGCGGCCCTTTTCCATAAACGTATCGCTCCTGGCCATGAGGTAAATATTTTTCTAATATATCTATAATTTTCTAGGACCTTCAGATTTTTCAGTCTACAAATAGTCCTCAACTTACGACAACAATTGGGAACACTATTTCTGTCACTAAACAAGGCGATTGTTCAACTTTACAGCCTTGTTTTGTCACAAAGTGAAGCACTGCAGTTGTTAAGTGAATCATGTGGTCATTCAACGAATCTGGCTTCCCCCCCCCCCACTTGTCAGAAGCCATCTAGCATGGTCACAAATGGGGATTACAGGTAGTCTTTGACTTAAAACAGTGACCATTCTAAGTTACAACGGCATGGACAAAAGTGACTTATATTTCAGACTTATGACCGTTGCAGCATCCCCATGACATTTGGATGCTTGACAACTGACTCATATTTATGTCGACTGACTCATATTTATGATGACTGACTCATATTTACGACAACTGACTCATATTTGCGACCTTCTGACCAGCAAAGGAAGACTAGATTCACTTAACAAAGGGTTACTAATTTAAGAACTGCAGTGATTCACTTAACAAATGGGGCGAGTCATAAAATGGGGCAAAACTCACGTAACAAATTTCTCACTTAGCAACATAAATTTTGGGCTCAATTGTGGTCGTACGTTGAGGACTACCTGTACATGATCCCAGGTTGCTAACAACCATCGTAAAGGTATACTGGTTACCGTGCACCCAAATTTCAGTCTTATGACAGTCTTATGATCGGCTGCAACGGTCATAAATGCAAGGATCAGTCATAAATCTCGCTAAAGAAATAGTTATAACTCGAGGATTCCCTGTATATGGAGAAAAATCCAGATACTAACAACTACCGTGTTTCTCCGAAAATAAGACCCTGTCTTATATTTTTTTGAACCCCGAAATAAGCACTTGGCCTTATTTTCGCGGAGGTCTTATTATTTTGGGGCGCGTGGAGCAAGATGGGGCTCCTCTTGCCGTCTTACATGATTTCCAGCTCTGTGTTTAAATATTTTCGGGGGGGGGGCTTATTTTACCTCATGTACTCAAAAGCCCAATTGGGCTTATTATCAGGGGATGTCTTATTTTCGGGGAAACAGGATATTATTTCTGTGACAACAACTATTGTCATTGATTATACTGCTGGCGAACATGGGACATCCTTATATGTAGTCCTCGTCTTACAACAGTTCATTTAGTGACTATTCAAAGTTACATCAGTGAAAAAAAAGTGACTTATGACCATTTTTCACACTTACAAGCATTGCAGCATCTTCGCGATCATGTGATCAAAATTTGGATGCCCGGCAACTGACTCGTATTATGACAGTTGCAATGTCCCAGGGTCTTGTCATCCCCTTTTGGCAATTTCCGATAAGTAAAGTCAATGGGGATGCCAGATTCACTTAACAACTTAAACACTGCAGTGATTCACTTAACAGGGGTGGCAAGGAAGGTCGTAAACTGGGGCAAAATTCACTTAACAAATGTCTCCCTTAGCAACATAAATTTTGAGCTCAATCGTGGTCGTAAATCAAGGACTACCTGTAATTTGTTCATCTCCTGACGGTGAACATATTCTTGGGGGCATCTAATTGGCTGCCCTGAACACTGAATTAGACAAGCTTTTTGTGTAAATCAATATAGTTTGTTTAAAAGTACACGAATGTTTTCCCATATTTGAAATTGTATAGGCAATGTGCTTTATTATATGCAACGTGCTTTATTAGTTCAAACCACATTATAAATGGTTCAGCCGGGCTTATCTTGATGCAAAATTTACTTTCCTTTGACTCTTTCGATTTTGCTAAGTTTTTTCGTAGCAAATTTTCTTTTTCTTTTCAAATTTTCTCACGTTTTTTTTTTCTCTCAATTTCTCTCGAAACTGAAAATTGTTTGCTTTCAATTTGATCCCTTTGCGCAATAGTTGTTGTCTCAACTATTTCCGCAAAACATTTTTGTTTCAAAAACTAAGCTATTTCTGACGTTAACTGTCTATTAATTTTCCCTTTCCCTTTCCTCTTTAGGCCAAATTAGAAAAAATGCTGAAGAACCCATTTATAACGTAAGTATCTTGGGGGTGGAAAGTGTTTTGTCGTTGTTGCTTAACTTACAAGTGTAATTTATGAGTAATTTTGACTTAACATTTCTCAGTATGTAATAATTTTGACTCGTCTTGGGAAAAAAGTGGATTGGAATTGGATTTGGTTCAGATTTGGATGGGAGACCACCAGGAAGATCTTAGAATCTCGATCAAAACATTAAGTTGCATTCAGAAAACTTATTGCTTAAGCCCAGGGATCTCCAATGATGGCTAGGGAATTCTGGGAGTTGAAGTCCACAAATCTTAAAGTTGCCAAGTTTGGAGAATCTTGCTCAAGAATCTAGTTAACTAAAGTTCTTTTTTTTAATAAGTTTTATTTGTACACTTTTCTTTAACATACACGAGTGCTTAATAAACAGTGTAATGTCTGAGTCGATTTATCTATACATAATATGAATAATAATAACAATCTTTACTTGTATATAGTAGTATTCTTCCAACTTCTAATTTCTACCTCTGCTGTCTAACCATTTGTAAAACAAATCCCATGTTAAGTAGTATTCTGTATCCTCTTTATCCTTTATCTTTAAGGATAATTTCCTATCCATTTCCGCACAGTCTAATGTTTTTAATTAACTAAAGTTCAATATTAAATTGGCGTCAGAGAAGGGACAGCAGAATTTAAGGGGAGTTGGGCTTAGAACAAAGGTGTCAAACTCAAGGACTGGGGGCAAGATTCGGCCTGCGGGGTGCTTAGATCTGGCCTGCGGGGCCACCCTGGAAACAGCGAAGGACCGGCCTGCGTGGCTTCTGCCAGCAAAAACGGAGCATGGGACGACTGCGCGCAGCTCTCCCGAGCCCCGTTTTCGCTGGCAGAGGGTTGCAGGAGGCCGTCACAGCAGAAAATGGAGCTCACGAGGGCTGCACGCGGCCCCCCTGAGCTCCGTTTTCACTGGCAGAGGGTTGCGGGAGGCCGAAAATGGAGCTCGGGAGCCTGTTTTCTCTGGCCGAGCGCTTGGGCCGCCACAGACGTCCCCCAACATGAGTGATGGCATGCTGACCACGCCCCCCGAAGTCAAACACAACCCTGATGCGGCCCTCAATGGAATCGAGTTTTGATACCCTTGGCTTAGAACATTTGTGGCAACACAATGATTCTATTTATTAATTTATTATTTATTTATTAATTTTATTTCTATACCGCCCTTCTCCCGAAGGACTCAGGGCGGTGTACAGCCTAATTAAAAACACAAAGACAGACAAAATTTAAAAATAATTAAAATTATTAAATGATAGGCCCAATTTAAAAACCCCAAATTTAAAATCCCATTTAAAACCAATTAAAATCTTTACATTGATAGCCCAGCCTGGCGGAACAATATGGTTTTGAGGGCACAGCGAAAGATTCTAAGCTGATGACATGCTTAACTCTACCCCCCCAAATTAATGCCTGTTCTTCTCCTACTACACCAATAATTTTGTTGGGATTCAGGGTACAAATCTTTAAAATAATCGCCAATCCTTTTTTTTAAAAAGAATGTCCTATACTGATGCTATCGAAATTTTGGAGAGAAGTCGGCAAGAATTCACTTACAAACCAGCCGTGAGTATTTTTCAGAGATTTTTTGATGGGGGTTTTGATAAAACTCAGGTATATTTAGTAGGCTGATAGAAAAGTGTGAGAGTAATAAAAATTTGTATCTCAAGTATCCAGGAAGCCAGTTTGGTCCTTTTTATCAGTGGGGGAAGCCAGATTCATTTAACAACCATGTTACAAACTTAATGGCAATGTTTCGCTTAACGACTATGGCAACAAAGTTTGTAAAATGGGGCGAAACTCACTTAAAAATCTCACTTAGCAACAGAAATTTTGGGATCAATTGTGGTCATACGTCAAGGACTACCTGTGTAAGTGGGGGACATCTGCTCAGCAGCCCAGTTGTGCAGATATATGCACCACATCACAATAATCAGTCCAGTTCCAACTTTCACTGTTGTGGATTAGAGTACATTCTGTGTCGCCCTAACCTACAAATCTTTGCAATTCCCAAGGTGATGCTTTCCTTGTGAATTGGACGTCTCTGTATTTATTGTGTGTAGCTTACCGTTTTACTATCGGTATAATTACATAACTGTATCTATTTATTTAAACATTTCTACACTGCTGGAACAAAATAAAACAACATTCCACATCTTACGCAGAACACGGCCGAACAATTTAAAACATCCCCGATAAGCCAGAAACTGTAGAAGTAAACACCATGAAAGCAGTAACGAGTCTAAAACCGCGAGGTCAAAACAATAACAATGAACATCAAAGATAGATTCCTAACATCAGAGAAGGATTCCCCAAAAGATCTGCCTTTTCTTCAGCAGTTTCAGAAATGTCAGCATGGAGGAGGCCAGGACGCTGTTTCATAGTAAATTGGCCAAAAAAGCGAATGTTTCCTAGGCTGCATTGTTTTATGTTTTGTTTTATTTGATTTGTATACCGCCCTACTCCCAAAGGACTCAGGGCGGTGAACAGCCACAAGATAAAAACACATTAGTACAAAAATTAAAACAGAATAAAACCGAATTAAATAATTTGGCATTAACATTAACATTAACGGAGGGATAGAATCAAGATCACGTGAAGTGTTAATACCACTTGATAAGGCCTTGGTGAGGCCACACTTGGAATACGGCATCCAGTTTTGGTCGCCACGATGTACAAAAGATGCGGAGACTCTAGAAAGAGTGCAGAGAAGAGCAACAAAGAGGATGAGGGGAATGGAGGCTAAAAGATATGAAGAACGGTTGCAGGAACTGGGTATGTCTAGTTTAATGAAGAGAAGTACTAGGGGAGACATGACAGCAGTCTTCCAGTATTTCAGGGGCTGCCCCAAAGAAGAGGGAGTCAAGCTATTCTCCAAAGCACCTGAGGGCAGGACAAGAAGCAATGGGTGGAAACTAATCAAGGAGAGAAGCAACCTAGAACTAAGGAGAAATTTCCTGACAGAACAGTCAATCAGTGGAACAACTTGCCTTCAGAAGTTGTGAATGCTCCAACACTGGAAGTTTTTAAGAAGAGATTGGACAACCATTTATCTGAAATGGTATAGGGTCTCCTGCCTGTGCAGGGGGTTGGACTAGATGACCTACAAGGTCCCTCCCAACTCTTTTATTCTGTCTATTTAGAGCAGTCTAATCTCTCAAGCTTAGCAATTTTACGCGGTGCGGACTTCAATTCCCAGAATTCCGCAGCCAGCTTTGCTGGCTGGGGAATTCTGGGAGTTGAAGTCCACACAGCTTTAACATTTCGCAAGGTTCATAAACCCTGATTTTGGAGATTTGAATGCAAGTCCGTAACCTAATCATCAGAGCAATCTGAGAAAATATAGAACCGTGATGACGAACCTATGGCAAGCGTGCCACAGGTGGCACGCGTAGCCATATTGGTGGGCATGCGAGCTCAGCTCCGGCGTGCCTGTGTGTGCCGGCCAGCTGATTTTTGGGCCTACCAGAAGTAGGGAAACAGGCTGTTTTCTGCCTCCGGAGGGCCTCGGGGGTGGTGGTGGTGGGGAAGGCCCGTTTTTCTCTCTCCCCAGCCTCCAGAGCCTTTCTGGGAGTCTGGGGAGGGTGAAAACGGCCTTCCCCACCCCCCTGGAGGCCCTCCGGAGGCCAGAAACGGCCCGTTTGCCAACTTCCGGTGGGCCTGGAAGTTGACACACACACACACATGCTCCTGGCATGCAAGGGCAAAAAGGTTAGCCCTCACTGATATAGAACATTCACAATGCTTTCAAGTAGTTTGCAAACCTAAAACGGCCTGTGGTTAACATGGTTTGTTTATTTTAAAACTTGGTGTTTTTTTAAACTCTTTCCTTAGTGGGGGCAGGATCTCCAGAGCGAACACGAGAGGTACCTGGTGCGACACTGCGGTGATATTCCTGTTTTCGTGTACGACTATCCCTACGACCTTAAGCCCTTCTACATGCGAGACAACGAAGATGGACCTCGTAGGACTGTAAGAACTTATTCATTAAAATCCTTTTGGTCAAGGCACCCATTTCCTCTTCGCTTCTTGTTAACGCTCTTTAAACTTTTTTGAAATGAAATAAAATTCTCTTTTCGGGGGAAATTGGTTTGTGCTGCAAACGTTTACACTGCATTTTAAATCCTTATTATAAATCCAATTATAAATTTAAATCCTTAACGGTTTTAAATTTATAATTGGTTTTAATTGGGTTATTTTAAATTGACGGCCAAAAGTATTTAATGTTTTTAAAATTGTTTTTAAATTTTATATGTTGTGTTTTTACCGTGGCTGTTCACTGCCCTGAGTCCTGTTGGAGAAGGGCAGTATACAAATTAAATAAATAAATAAATTTGGGGCCTGTTTAATGCTAGGTAAGGTGGAAAAAAAGAAAGAAAAGGAAGGAAGGAAGGAAGGAAGGAAGGAAGGAAGGAAAGAAAGAAAGAAAGAAAGAAAGAAAGAAAGAAAGAAAGAAAGAAAGAAAGAAAGAAAGAAAGAGGAAGGAAAGAGAGAGAAAGAAAGGAAGGGAAAGAGAGAGAAAGAAAGGAAGGGAAAGAAAGAAAGGGAAAGGAAAAAAGAAAGAGGAGGAAGGAAAGAGAGAAAGAGAAAAAGAAAGAAAGAGAGAAAGAGAAGGAAGGAAAGAGAGAGAGAAAGAAAGAGAGAAAGACAGACAGACAGACAGAGCTGGAGGTCTTTGGGACCTCGGAGTCCCAAGGTTTAACCTAGTTTAACCCCCTACTCAAGCAGGAGACCCTATTCCATTCCAGAAAAATGGTTGCCCAGCCTCGTCTTAGAAACCTCCAGTGTAGGAGCAGCCACAACTTCTTGAGGCGAGCTGTTCCACTGGTTAATTGAAAAGGGTAACTGGTAGTAAGGGGGGGGTCAGCTGACCAGGTAGACCATACAGGAACGCACGTAGCTGAACTAATTCTACTTTATTGTAAAAACCACCTGAGCAGAATTTTGCAATTTAGAAAATGCAGGCGGGTCCTCGACTTAACAACGGTTCATTTAGTGACCTTACAAAGTGACAACAGCACTGAGCAAAGTGGCCGTTTTTCACACTTACGACTGCAGCACCCCCGTGGCCATGTGATCAAAATTCAGATGCTTGGCAACCTGACTCAACATTTATGACGGTTGCATGTGGCCTTCTGACAAGTCAGCGGAGAAGAGTCAGATTTATTGAATACCCATGTTACTAATTTAACAAGTGCACTGATTCACTTGTGGCAAGAAAGGTCATAACATGGGGTAAAACTCACTGCGCCCCTGTCTCGCTTAGCGACAGAAATTTTTGACTCCATTGTGGTCGTAAATCGAGGACTATCTGTGGCTAAGTTTTTACAGGTAGTCCTCAATTTACGACCACAATTGAGCCCAAAATTTATGTTGTTAAGTGAGAAATTTGTTAAGTGGGTTTTGTCCCATTTTGTTCCAAGTTCATTTAACAACTTCAGTGATTCACTTAACAAATGTGGCAAGACTTTTCTTGCCACATTTGTTAAGTGAATCACTGCAGTTGTTTTTTTTTATTTATTTATTTGATTTATATGCCGCCCTTCTCCGGAGACTCAGGGCGGCTTACAATGCGTTAAGCAAAAGCCTTCATCCTTTTGTATATTTTATACAAAGTCAGCTTATTGCCCCCACAATCTGGGTCCTCATTTTACCTACCTTAGAAAGGATGGAAGGCTGAGTCAACCTTGAGCCTGGTGAGATTTGAACTTGCAGTAATTGCAGGCAGCTGATGTTAATAACAGTGCTTTAGTCTGCTGCGCTACCAGGCTCTTAAATCAATAACACAGTTGTTAAGTGAATCTGGCTTCGCCATTGACTTTGCTTGTCTGAAGGTCGCAAAATGGGATCACGTGACACACCCCACCCCCCCCGGGATATTGCAACCGTCATAAATATGAACCAGTTGCCAAGCATCCAAATGCAAATTACGTGACCATGGGATGCTGCCATGGCCATAAGTGTGAAAATTTTTTAGTGTCGTTGTAACTTCAAACAGTCACTAAGTGAACTGTTGTAAATCAAGGACTACCTGTACTCAAATTCAACTTTCCTTCTGTTGCCAGAGAAATCATATTTTGATAAGGGTGCGCAATGACTTGGCGGCTAAACACGCCTTTCAGCTGAAAAGCTGGCAGCCCAGGTTTGAGACCCAGGCATCACGTGACGGGGTGAGCTCCTGTCCCTTGCTCCAGCTCCTGCCCACCTAACAGTTCGAAAGCATGCAAAGGCGAGTAGATAAATAGGTACCACTTCGGTGGGAAAGTCACAGTATTACGTGCACCTCGGTCATTGATAGGAGTCAGCCGGTTCGGGCGAGCCAGTAGTTAAATTGCTGGCTGGCGCAGGCCCTCCGCGGCCCATTTTCGCTCCCAAGACACTGCAGGGAGGACTATTAGGTCCAAAACGGAGTGTGGGAGGGGGGCGCGTCCCCCCCCCGTGGCCCGTTTTTGCTCCCAGGAGGCTGCAGGGAGGCCTACTAGGCCCAAAATGGGCCACCGGGGGGGCGGCGCATCCCCCCTGCGGCCCATTTTTGCTCCCAGGGGGGTGCAGGAGGCCGAATGCTGCCTGTCACACCCCCTGGCCACGCCCACCATGGCCACGCCCACCCAGCCGGTCATTAGGGCAGAGAACCGGTTGTTAAATTATTTGAATCCCACCACTGACCTCGGTGTATAGTCATGCTGGCCACATGACCACGGAAGTGTCTTCGGACAATGCTGGCTCCCTCGGCCAAGAAACGGAGATGAGTGCTGCCCCCTACAGTCAGACATGACTGGACAGGAGAAACGTTTACCTTTAACCATTCAGGAAATGCTTCTTGGGGACTACCTGGTGGTTATGTACCTTCACACAGAGAGAGATTTTGGAGTAACCTCTGACCTTCTGTTCCCTAAAAGGTAGCAGCGGTTGATCTACTGGTCCCAGAAGTTGGAGAACTTTTCGGTGGAAGTTTGAGAGAAGATCGTGTGGATTTTCTACAGTCTCGCTTACGGAGGTAGTGGGGATTTCTCTGCCTGGCTTGTTGGGGAAGGGGCTGGGTACTGCTTGATATGTAACCAAAGAGGGTTTTTTTTGTGAAAAACATCAAAAATTAATAGGATGAGCGGTGCAGTGGCCTAGAGGTGGAGCTCTCGCCTCCACAATCAGGAGGCTGTGAGTTCGATCCTAGGTAGAGGAAGATATTTCTCTCTCTGGGCACAAGGAGAATATATCTGCTGAACAAAACTCCTCATCGGCGACAGGAAAGGCATCTGGCCATTAAAACACTCTGCTAGCTCCCTTCAGTTGCCCAGACTCCACCCCACAAGAGATTACGGGGTCTTTAAAAGAAGATGATAGTCAAAAATTAATAGGATGAAGAAGAGGCAGGGGGCTCAGGCAGGAGAGGATATATAGGGAATCTGCTTGCTAGTGATCCCATCTCCTATTAGTGGTTACAATACAGGTAGTCCTCGATTTAAAATAGCTCATTTACTGACCCTTCAAAGTTACAAAGGCACTGAAATGACCGTTTTTCACACTTATGACCATTGCAGGATCCCCATGTCGCGTGATCAAAATTCCGACGCTTGGCAACTGGCATGTACTTATGACAGTTGCAGTGTCCCGGGGTCATGTGATCCCCTTTTGTGACCTTCAGAGTAACAAAAGTCCATGAGGAAGCCAGATTCACTTAACAACCTTTTGTGACATTCAGAGTAACAAAAGTCCATGAGGAAGCCATACTAACATAACAACTGCAGCGATTCACTTAACAGCTGTGGCAGGGAAGGTCGTAAAATGGAGCAAAACAGCACTTAACAAATGTGTCACTTCACCACAGAAATTTTGGGCTCAACTGTGGTCGTATCTCAAGGACTACTGTATGGTGTTTCCAGCGCAGATGTTCTTTGAGTCTCTTTTTCAAAAGCGATGTTCAAAGTCCCGTTTTTCTGCACGGCTGAATTTTGGATTAGGGAAGGACATGCCGTTTTGGGAAATTACGAGAAATAAGGTATTCTGATGCTTTTTTTTGGAACTGCAGATTGTGGTTGGCCTTGCCTCCTTTTTGGGAGGGTTTTTTCAACTTTCCTTTCATGTCAAACTATGAGTCACAAATTCTTTTGCAAGATAGTTACAGACATTTCATTACCCGACTACGTAACATTATCAGTGCTGATGAGTGCGGCGTTTGCTCCCTGTTTATATAGAGAAGCTTGCAGTGTGGTATTGGTGGAATGTGGTTTTTGTCCTTGGTAGTGCCTTGATTAGGATATTCTTTTCCACTTGGTTGTTTGTCTTGTCTTAATCCATGCTTATCTGGGTGTAAGCTGCTGGAGATGATACGTGACGGTCGTTTTGTTTCCTTCTTAGTTTTTTTTGTTCTTGTCCCTTTTGAATGGCGTAGAAATGTGCTTTTATCTTTGATGGCTCATTTGTCTGAATGCCAAGCTTCCGTGAATTTTCAAGCATTTGGGGGAATTAATTTGGTTTGAATTAATAAAATCACACC
Source organism: Pantherophis guttatus (assembly GCF_059756535.1). Lineage (NCBI taxonomy): Eukaryota > Metazoa > Chordata > Lepidosauria > Squamata > Colubridae > Pantherophis > Pantherophis guttatus. The sequence continues at coordinate 5,426,076 of NC_142067.1, read as the reverse complement.
TAGAATTATTAATTAAGAATACTGCACCGTTTTGGTCACCACACTATAGAAAAGATGTTGAGACTTTAGAAAGAGTGCAGAGAAGAGCAACCAGGATGATTATGGGACTGGAGGCTAAAACATACGATGAACGGTTGCAGGAACTGGGCGTGGCTAGTCTAGTGAAGAGAAGGACCAAGGGAGACATGAGAGCATCTTCCAATATTATTTGAGGGGCTGCCACAGAGAAGAGGTGGTCAAACTATTTTCCCAAGGCACCTGAAGGCCAGACAAGGAATAATGGATGGAAACTGAACAAGGAGAGATTCAACCTAGAAATAAGGAGACATTTCCTGACAGTGAGAACAATCAACCCATGGAACAGAAGTTGCCTTCAGAAGTTGTGGGAGCTTCATCACTGGAAGCTTTCAAGAAGAGACTGGACTGCCATCTGTCAGAAATGGTGTGGAGTTTCCTGCTTGGGCAGGGGGTTGGACTAGATGACCTACAAGGTCCCTTCCAACGCCAACTCTGTTAACCTGTTAACCTGGTCTAGTTGCTCACCGTTTCCCAGTTGAAACCGTGATGGAGTCCGTCCGTATGTTACAAAATTAAAGGAGTTGTCCTTGTGACTTCTGACTTGCTAGTTGACGTTTACGGATGTGCGCCGCTGTTTTTTTTTTTCTGGGGTTGTTTTCTGTCCAGCTGTGGCTCACAAATTCTTCTGCAGAAGTGCTCCACGCCCAGCATCAAAGGGATTCCACGGGATTCCAGAAAGCACTTAGGGATTTCCCCCAGCCATTTGGCAGGCGCTTCCATCTCATACTGATCACATACTGCCCTTCTGAGAAAGCCGGAATGGAAGGCGTGGTTGATTCCTACACACCCTCCTGTGGAGCTCAGCTGTTGTTTACTTTCTCCTTTTATTATCTTAGTTCTTGCCTTCTCTGTTCCAATTTATCTCTGCAATTCTCTAGTCTGTCATCTTAAAAAGGTAAACGTTCCCCTCGTACATACGTGCTGGTCGTTCCCGACTCTAGGGGGCGGGTGCTCATCTCCGTTTCAAAGCCGAAGAGCCAGCGCTGTCCGAAGACGCCTCCGTGGTCATGTGGCCTGCGTGACTCAATGCCAAAGGCGCACGGAACACTGTTCCCTTCCCACCAAAGGTGGTCCCTATTTTTTCTACTTGCATTTTTTAACCTGCTTTCGAACTGCTAGGTTGGCAGAAGCTGGGACAAGTCACGGGAGCTCACCCCGTTATGCGGCACGAGGGATTCGAACCCCTGAACTGCCGACCTTTTGATCGACAAGCTCAGTGTCTTAGCCACTGAGCCTTACTTTACCTGGTCACTAAGAGTCAACACTAATTTGACAGCACATAATCAACCCATTTGCGCTTAGGCTGAGTCCTACTGCTTTTTTTAATCATGTTTTTTTTTAATTGAACTTTATTGGAACACAAAATATAATGAAAATAAAGATGAAGAAAAAAAGAGGAGGAAATACAGATTTTTTTAAAGTCACAGTATTACGTGCACCTCGGTCATTGATAGGAGTCAGCCAGTTCGGGTGAGCCAGTAGTTAAATTGCTGGCTGGCGCAGGCCCTCCACGGCCCATTTTCGCTCCCAAGACACTGCAGGGAGGACTATTAGGTCCAAAATAGGGTATGGGAGGGGGGCGCGTCCCCCCCCCATGGCCCGTTTTTGCTCCCAGGAGGCTACAGGGAGGCCTACTAGGCCCAAAATGGGACGCCGGAGGGGCAGCGCATCCCCCCCTGCGGCCCATTTTTGCTCCCAGGGGGGTGCAGGAGGCGGAATGCTGCCTGTCACACCCCCTGGCCACGCCCACCATGGCCACACCCACCCAGCCGGTCATTAGGGCAGAGAACCGGTTGTTAAATTATTTGAATCCCACCACTGACCTCGGTGTAGTCCTCACATTACGACCGCAATTGAGCCCAAAATTTCTGTTCTTAAGTGGGATAGATGTTAAGTGACAACTTTTTTTTTTAACTTTACCTATAATTATTACAAGCCAGTTCTAGAACTACCCAATTATAAAATCTTCAAAAATTCTACATTTCATTTATTTTTTTTCTATTTTAAGAATAAGATTAAGGCCTCAGGCTAAAAATTGGTATGCTCGGTGGTAGGATTCAGCCGGTTCGCACCGGTTCAGGAGAACCGGTCATTGGGCATGAAAACTGGCTGGGTGACTTTCAGCCAATCACCACTAGATGGTGAGTTCTATTCCCGCCTTAGGCATGCAAGACACTTGAGTGACTTTGAGCCAATCACCAGGAGATGGAGAATTCTAGTCCTGCCTTAGGCATGTAAGCCAGTCAGGTGACTTTGGGCCAATCACCAGGAGATGGAGAATTCTAGTCTTGCCTTAGGCATGTAAGCCAGTCAGGTGACTTTGGGCCAATGATCAGGAGACAGAGAATTCTAGTCCTGCCTTAGGCATGTAAGCCAGTTGGGTGACTCTGGGCCAATCACCAGGAGATGGAGAATTCTAGTTCCATCTTAGGCTGGTAAACCAATATCATACACTACCGGACTCAGCTGTGTGTTGACTTCATTAATAGAACGAGAGATTACGATATATTCTTTCCTGTCTTCCTTTACAAATTTGTCGTAAAATCTTGTTGGAAGAAAAAAAAAATTCATCATTCACAAGCATGGGAAAATGATCGCCTTTGTCCGTAACTTTGCTCTTTGAAACTCGTTCAATGTCTGAACAGAAAAAGATGCTTTTCAATTTTTTTAAAGTATCTTCGCATTTAAAGTAGAACAAAATTCCGCAAACACACGACTGTTATAGCCCATATTTTATCCTGGCTGGAGATGACCCTAGCTGCCTTCAGTTGAACATTTTTAAGATGCTACAAAACTTCAAACATTGATATTAATTTAATTATAATATTATTTGCATGTCAGCTCTAGGCAGCGTGCAAATATGATATTTTTGCAAACTTCCTAGAATTCATTCCTCTGGTTGAGAAAATATTATTTTGTTTTTTTCTACAGGTTGATGCTTGAAGACACCTATCAGTGGTAAGATATATTTCCTAGATATTATTCATCTCTTTCATTAGCTTGGGAAATCATCTGAGAAAAAGCAAATAAATTCTCAATTCTACCAGAAGCCAACATTTATATTAGTTGATGGCCCTTTATAATAAATGTGACGAAATGCCACCATGTGGGACACAAGAAAGTCCTTTTTTTAAAAAAATTAACCAAGGGACACACACTATCCTTGATTTATGACCATAATTAGACCCTAATTAGTCATGCCAGCCACTAAATGGAGCACTGCATGACTGCCTGATTTTGCAACCTTCTTTGCAGCAGTTGTTAAGTGAAGGCGGCTGTTATAAAGCAAACGGCGCAGTCGTCAAGCAAATCCATTGTCAACAATGGGCATTTTTGCTGGAAAATGGAAGTAAAACCCTGATTTCCTTCCAAAACGTAAATTTTGGTCATGTGATCACAGGATTACACTAAATGCAGGCGGGTTGCCAATCGGCGAAAATGTGATTGGACATAACCATGAGTTGGTTGGAATTTTGAATCTGGGTCGTAAATAGCCCTTAGCACATTACAAGTAGTCCTGGACTTACAACAGTTCATTTAGTGACCCTTCGAAGTTAAAACGGCACTGAAAAAAGTGAGTTATGACTATTTTTCACGCTTAACGACCATTGCAGCATCCCCATGGTCACATGGTCATAATTCAGATGCTTGGTTCGTATTTATGACGGTTGGAGCGTCCCGGGGGTCACGTGCTCCCCTCTTGAGACCTTCTGACAACCGAAGTCAATGGGGAAGCCAGATTCACTTTACGACAGTGTCATTAACTTAACAACTGCAGTGATTCACTGAACAACGGTGGCAAAGAACTGTCGTAAAACGGGGTAAAGCTCCCCTGAACAGTCTTGCTTAGCAACGGAGATTTTGGGCTCCGTTGTGGTCGTAAGTCGAGGACCGTCTGTGCTTGTTAACTTTTGAAGTGTGAAAAGTTTCAAGTCCTCTTGAAGGTAAAGTTGAAAAGGCGATCTGAGTTTTCCACTGAAGGCATAAAAAAACCAAGTCAGAGGACATAACAAAGCTTTCCAGACACCAAATTAAAGATATTTTTACATTTGTCACAGTTCCCCTTTCTTTTCCTCTATCCTTCATTTTTCTCTCCCTCCCCCAATTCTGCTCCATGACATCATTTCCTTCTTTCTTTCCAAATTTACAAAAATCTGCAAAGGCAAAAAAAAAACAAAACCCCCACACTCCTCTGAGATAACTCCTCTGCCGGTGATTCTTAAATTTTTCGAGAAGCAGAGAATATCTCAAAGGAGCAAAACCCATCTTGAAGCTGCCGTGATTGAAAAACACTGTATTAGAGGAATATATTCAGTAGTAAACCAGTGACTATTGCTAAATATAAAATCTATATACTGTATATAAAAGCATGCCGTAATCACGAAATCTCCAGAACCGTAAAGCCTACAAACTTGAAATTTGGCACGGATGTTCCTCTTGGCTTCTAGGTGCTCGCTAAGAAAGGATTTTTCAAAATGACCATCAGATCATTAGTATTTCATATATACAGTATTATATTCACACGCTCTGATGCTAAGGAGCTAAACATTCTACTCCCCCTCCCCACCTGAAAAGAACTCTGTTCCAACTGCCAGTTGCCTTATATTAACACGCTCTGATGCTACTCCTTCGCTAAATCGGGCGTGGGCGTGGCCAGCACGTGTCTCAGCCGGCCTGTGGGCTGGGCCATTGTATTTCATCCCTCCCCCTCTGTTCCAAGTGCCAGTTGCCTTATATTAATTAACACGCTCTGATGCTACGGAGTTACACATTCTACATTAAGTTTCAGGCTTTTAAGTGTCAATTTATCAAGCCCGAGCACATAGTTTCGTAGCGAAGCACGGGCGTCCAGCTAGTATAAAATATTGCAGATTATTATTTTTTTTCCTGAGCTGGTGTTTTTAAGTTTGTCTCCCTTCAGTTTTTCTTAGGGTGTGTTTGTTTGTTTTTTTTAATTTAAAATTTTGTTAACTGAGAAAGTTTTAAAAGAATGTCGGGTGCTGCAGCTCTGTAGTAAACAGGAAGCTTTGATTGCAGATAATAAGTGATTGATTGGAAAATAAGGCCCACGGCTAAATGATCCCATTTCCTTGATGTGCAGGTACGTAGAACTGCGCCAATTTGGATCAACCCCCCACGGAGGTTTCGGAATGGGGTTTGAGCGGTACCTGCAGTGCATCCTGGGAGTTCAGAATATTAAGGACGTCATCCCGTTCCCGCGATTTCCCCATTCGTGCGTTTTATAGCTCTTCGTCCCAACTTCTGTTTATGCTTCTCTTGTAAATTCTCAGCGTGCAACATTTAGAGAGAGAAAAAAAGAAGAGACTTCCCTTTTTTTTTTTTTCCTGTCTGTTTCTTTTTTTGTATTTTTTTTTTCCTTTTTCCACTAAAGAGAATTTGAAACCTCAGGTCTGAATGCTGCCCTGTCTGCAAAATGTATTTATTCGTGTATATATTCTACCCTGTTTCCCTGAAAATAAGACATCCCCTGATAATAAGCCCAATCGGGCTTTTGAGAGCATGCGCTAAAATAACCCCCCCCCTTGAAAATAAGCCCTCCCTGAAAATATTTAAATGCATGCGATGCCGGTCCCCACCATTTCCTCTGGTTTCCTCAACGTGCCCCAAAATAATAAGACCTCCCAGAAAACAAGGCCAAGTTCTTATTTCAGGGTTCAAAAAAATATAAGACAGGGTCTTATTTTCGGGGAAACACAGTATTTTTTTATTTTTAGTCAGCTTTTAAAAACGGCCCTTTTAACCTTATGAAACCTGCCTTGGGTGAAGACCGGTTACACAGGTCATCCTCGAGTTACGACTGTTCCTTTAGTGACCGTTCGAAGCTACTGAAAAAAACCAACAACTTATCACCGCTCTTCACACGCACAACCAGAGGTGGTATTCAGCCGGTTCGGGCTGGTTTGGGCAAAGCGGTAGCGGTGAGTGTGGGTGGGCCTGCTGACTCGCCCCGGTGCTATTTAGCCACGTTTTCAAGGCCAGGTGCATGCACGGAAGGCACGCGGGACTTAACGACCGTATCGTTCACTTAACAACTGCCACGATTCCTTGAACAACCGTGCCGAAAAAGATAGTAAAATCGGGGGTGACTCACTTAAGAACCTCTCCGCTTAGTGACAGAAATTCTAGTCCTCGTTGTGGTTTGCAAATCGAGGACTACCTAAATTGAATATATTCAAGCTTTTCCCAAGGTCTTCATCTACCAGCTAAGGGAATTCGAGCGCAGCTGAAGAGAGCTCAGAGCCTGGAAAAGCAAGAAGTTTAATTAAGTTGCGACTGGATAAAGCGAGGATTCAAGCAGCTGCAAAATTGTTCGGCGCCGCCACTTTGAAATTGTAAAATTCAAACGCATCTGAGCTTTCGACTCGGCCTTATCAAGATTAAAAAGATAAAAATCTCCTTCAAGATGCGTTTTGAGTCTTCGTGACTTCAGAAAAAAAAAGACTGCGTAGCTTTCTTAGCCACAAAGCTGATTTCCCATCACCTGATTTCCAATCTGATTCTTGGTTTTTGTTTTTCAACTTTCCTCTTTAACTTTGGGATTCCCCTAATTAACATTTCGAATTATATTCTGATTTGGTAAGTTTGAAAAAAAAAACAACAAAATGCCAGAAACTGGTATACCAGAGACCGTGAGTTCTAATCCCATTTTAGGCATGAACGCCAGCTGGGTGACTTTGGGCCGTTCACTAGGAGACTCTGAGTTCTAGTCCCATTTTAGCCATGAAAGCCAGCTGGGTGACTTTGGGCCCATCACCAGGAGACTGTGAGTTCTAGTTCTGCCTTAGCCATGAAAGACAGGTCAGTCACCAGGAGACTGAGTTCTAGCCCTGCCTTAGGCATGAAAGCCAGCTGGATGACTTTGGGCCCATCACCAGGCGACTAAGTTCTAGTTCTATTTTAGGCATGAAAGCCAGCTGGGTGACTTTGGGCCCATCACCAGGAGACTGTGAGTTCTAGCTCTGCCTTAGGCATGAAAGCCAGCTGGGTGACTTTGGGCCCATCACCAGGAGACTGTGAGTTCTAGTTCTGCCTTAGACATGAAAGACAGGTGGGTGACTTTGAGTCAGTCACCAGGAGACTGTGAGTTCTAGCCCTGCCTTAGGTATGAAAGCCAGCTGGGTGACTTTGGGCCCATCACCAGGTGACTGTGAGTTATAGTGCCACCTTAGGCATGAAAGCCAGTTGGGTGATCTTGGGCCAGTCCCTCTACTCAGTCCAACCCGCATCACAGGGTAGTTGTTAAGTGGAAAACAGCAGGAGGAAGGAACATTAGGTACATTCACCACCTTAAAAGAAAGTTAAAAATCTGATAATCTAATTCTAATAGATAAAAAGTACTGGCATAATGATTACTTGGGTCAAGAGAATGCAAGAATGGGAATTTTCTGTCCTTGCAGGAGGCTTACTCGCTGTGCTTCTTGAACACATTAAGTTCTTGACAAATCATATTTAACCTGCTTTTCATTCAGGGTTGTTCCATGCTTCGTTGCAATAAAACAAAACTAATACGGCTCAACAATATTGCCACGTTAGAAGCAACAAAAACTCTTATAAAGCCTTTAGTAAGGCCACACCTGGAATACAGCATCCAGCTTTGGTCATCACATTAGAAAAAAAGATGTTGAGACTTTGGAAAAAGTGCAAAAAAGAGCAACAAAGATGATCAAAGGCCTGGAAACAAACACCTGAAGAACAATTGCTGGAATTGGGTATGTCTAGTTTAATGAAAGGTGGGACTAGGGGTGACATGATAAAGTAAAGGTAAAGGTTCCCCTCGCACATATGTGCTAGTCGTTCCCGACTCTAGGGGGCGGTGCTCATCTCCGTTTCAAAGCCGAAGAGCCAGCACTGTCCGAAGACGTCTCCGTGGTCATGTGGCCGGCATGACTCAACGCCAAAGGCGCACAGAACGCTGTTCCCTTCCTACCAAAGGTGGTCCCTATTTTTCTACTTGCATTTTTTATGTGCTTTCCAACTGCTAGGGACAAGTCACGGGAGCTCACCCCATTACGCAGCACTAGGGACTCGAACCGCTGAACTGCCGACCTTTCGATCGACAAGCTCAGCGTCTTAGCCCCTGAGCTACCATAGCAATCTTCAAATATTTGAGGGACTGCCACAAAAGAAGAGGGGTCAACGTATTCTCTGAAGCCCCTCAAATTTGAGTCCAAAATTTATGTTGCTAAGGGAGACATTTGTTAAGTGAGTTTTGCCCCATTTTACCATGGTTGTTAAGTGAATCACTGCAGTTGTTAAATCAGTAACACGGTTGTTATGTGAATCTGGTTTCCCCATTGACTTTGCTTCTCCAAAGGTCGCAAAAGGGGATCATGTGATCCCGGGACACTACAAGCGTCATAAATATGAGTCAGTTGCCCAGAATCTGAATTTTGATCACGTTATCATGGAGACATTACAACGGTTGTAAGTGTGAAAAATGGTCCTAAGTCACTTCTTTTCAGTGATGTTGTAACTTTGAATGGTCACTAAATGAACTGTTGTATGTAGAGGACTATCTCTATGATCACATGAAAAGCTTTAAAGGTGGCCAAAGTGTGGTCAGTTACCCAACCCAGGAGGCAGCCATCAGACCTTCGGAACTGGGTCATAACTCCCCTTTTCCAACTGCCAAGAGGTTGCTAAGCAACCAGTTGTAAGTCAAGGACTACTTATACATCAAGAGAAGGAGGGAAGTCAATAAAAAGGGATAATGACACCGAGCAGTTTGTGCCAACAGATGGCAGCACGGAGCTGTCTTGGGCTGATCTTGAAAAAAAACCCTAAAACGAGTTCTATATGGATAGGAGACCACCAGGAAACCTTCTACCCGCAGTCTCGACTGGGAAATTAGAAGAACCCAAGAGAAGGCTGTGGCAAGTCATTTCCACCTTGTGGCCAAAAAAACATGACAACATGTTCACCCAAAGTTGAACTCAGTTTATGGGAGACTAAATTTTAATCTTAAATTTTAGTTGTGTGAATCCAGCATGTCGTGCGATCTTATAGTGGAAGATCCAAACTGCCATACCGATTGTCCTCGACTTAACGGCCGCAATTGAGCCTGAAATTTCTGTTGCTAAGCAAGACCGTTGTTAAGTGAGTTGTGTCCCGTTTTACCACTTTTCTTGCCGCCGTTCTTAAGTGAATTAAGTCAGTAGCACAATTGTGAAATAATTTGCTTGTGAGAAGGTTACAGAAAACGACCTCCAGGAAAACCACAACCGACATAAATACATGCCAGTTTCCAAGCCTCTGAATCTTGATCAGGCGACCTTGTGGATGTCGCAATAGTTGTAAGTGTGAAAAAAACGGTCCTAAGTTACTTTTTTCACTACCGTTGTAACTCGGAACAGTCACTAAATGAATGGTTATGAGTAAGGACAACATATGCCATATGTTGTAATATGCTTTCTTTGTCTGGGTAGAGTGTGCGATCTATGAATATGGCATTTGCATGTGGTTAAACCAGGTTAGGCTTCAGAGTGTTAACCAGGTTTATAAGTGGCTCTTGTGACAGGACAGTAATGGCTAATTTTTTTCTCGTGTGCCGAAAGCGTGCGCATACGCGTGCCGGCATCCATAATGCAATGTGGCCCCACCTGCGCATGCGCGCACAATCCGCCATGCTCCGCCTGCATCCTCGGGGATGTGCATGTGACCCCCCCAGTGCCCCCCTCAACACCTCCCCACATGCGCAGGCGACCCCCCCCGTCCCCATTTTGGGCCTAATAGACCTCCCTGCAGCCTCCTGAGCACAAAAATGGGCCATTTGGGGGGACCCCGTGCTTCATCCCCCATGCCCCGTTTTGGGCCTAGTAGGCCTCGCTGCAGCCTCCTGGGCTCAAAAACAGGCCTTGGGGGGGAGGCCATACCCCCAATGCCCCGTTTTGGGCCCAATAGACCTCCCTGCAGCCTCCTGGGCCGAAAAACGGGCCATTTGGTGGGGCTGTACTGCACCCCCCCCACACACCCCATTTTGGGCCTAGTAGGCCTTGCTGCAGCCTCCTGTGCCCAAAAACAGGCCTTGGGGGGGGGGCGCCAAAACCCCCATGCCCCATTTTGGGCCTAATAGGGCCTTCTGCAGCCAAAAATGGGCCATTTGGGGGGGCCCTGTGCTTCACCCCCCCCATGCCCCATTTTGGGCCTAGTAGGTCTCGCTGCAGCCTCCTGGGCCCAAATACAGGCCTTGGGGGGGCGCCAGACCCCCCCCCCCACGCCCTGTTTTGGGCCTAGTAGCCCTCCCTGTAGCCTCCTGGGCCCAAAAACAGGCCGTGAGGGAGTGCGCTGCCCCCCGTACTCCCCCACGCATGCACGCACAACCCCCGCCCCACGCATGCACACACGTGTCCCGCATGTGCTCCCCCACGCATTCCGAAAATTAGCTGGCTGGCAGAAGGCGCGCGCACATGCGCAGTGGAGCTGAGCTGGGCGACGGCTCGTGTACCCACTGAAAGGGCTCCGCGTGCCAGTTGTGGCACGTGTGCCATGGATTCGCCATCACGGCGATAGGATCTCCATTGACGGAGGATAGGGAAACTCGAGTTACAATCCAGCATACAGTAAATAGAGTTGGCAAAAAAAATTTAGAAAAGATTTGGAAGAAGCCCAAATGCTTTTTTTTTTCTCTCCCAATAATATAAAGCTTCTTTAGAAGGGCTTTAAAATTAATGGGATGCTTCTGGGGAATCATTGTTTGCAACGGCAATACAGTGAAATAGAGGGGGTGTAAATTGGAAGCAGGCCGTTAGCACTGAATTACAGTTACTAGCATACCTCCCTACTGGATGTAGGGAATGAGGCTAACTGGAAATTTTAGCTCACCAAATCTGGGATGCAATAGATCAGTGTTTAACAGAGTAACAGAGTTGGAAGGGACTTTGGAGGTCTTCTAGTCCAACCCTCTACTCAAGCAGGAAACCCTGGGGGTGTTAGCTATTCCTGCCATTTTAGTGTCATGTGCAAATTTGAAAAGTTCCCCAAATGTCTTCTTCGTACTTGGTTAGTTCTCCCCTTGATGAGTTTCCATCCTTCTTATTTATTTATTTATTTTATTTATTGGTTCGATTTATATGCCGCCCTTCTCCGGAGACTCAGGGCGGCTTACAATGCATTAAGCAATCGCCTTCATACTTTTGTATATACCTGCTTAATTAGTAGGGCTTTCGGGCCCCCCTAAGTGGTGTTCTTTTTTTATACAAAGTCAGCTTATTGCCCCCACAATCCGGGTCCTCATTTTACCTACCTCGAAAGGAGGCTGAGTCAACCTTGAGCCTGGTGAGATTCGAACTTGCAGTATTTTTTTTTTTTTTTAATTTGATTTATATGCCGCCCTTCTCCGGAGACTCAGGGCGGCTTACAATGCGCTAAGCAATAGCCTTCATCCTTTTGTATATTTATACAAAGTCAGCTTATTGCCCCCACAAACTGGGTCCTCAATTTACCTACCTTAGAAAGGATGGAAGGCTGAGTCAACCTTGAGCCTGGCGAGATTCAAACCTGCAGTAATTGCAGGCAGCTGGTGCTACTTAATAGCACTTTAGTCTGCTGCGCCACCAAGGCTCTTGGTGCCTTCTTGTCCTGCCTTCAGGTGCTTTGGAGAATAAGTTGACCCCCATCTTCTTTGTAGCAGCCCCTCAAATATTGGAACATTGCTATCATGTCACCCCCAATCCTTAAATTAGACATACCCAGTTCCTGCAACCGTTCTTCATATGTTTTATCCTCCAGTCCCCTAATCATTCTTGTTGCTCTTCTCTGCACTCTTTCTAGAGTCTCAACATCTTTTTTATATATCGTTGGGACCACAACTGGATGCAGTATTCCAAGTGTGGCCTTATAAAGTGGCATTAACACTTCGCGTGATCTTGATTCTGTCCCTCTGTTAACGCAGCCTAGGACTGCATTGGCACATCTCCAGCTGTCAATTTTAAGACACATGGACTTCAACTCCCAGAATTCCCAGGCAACAAGAAGAATTCTGGGTCGATTGGTGATCACATGACCCCAAAGGTGTTGCAGGCATCAGAAATAAAGGCCGATTGCCAAACACCTGAATTTTGACCACGTGACTGTGGCGATGCTGCAACAGTCATTAAGCGTGACGCCCAGTCATGAGTCACGTTTTTTTCAGTGGTGTCGAAACTTCGGTCGCTAAGCGAATGGCTGCAAGTCAAGGACTACCTATAATTAAATTCCTCTGGTGTTTATTGAGATGAAACCAGGGGAGTTTGGTGAGAAAATTGGGTGATGATATAAACCACAGAGATCCTTGGCAGTTGAGCGGTATGCAAGTTTAAATAATAACCATCATAATCGTGAGTTCATTGATGGAATTGCTCGGCTCCCGGAATTGTGGGTGCTCCATCATTGGAGGATTTCAAAAGTAGACTGAAGAACTATTTGACTGGGATATTATAAGGTTCCCTTCCCTGAACAGGGGGTTGGACTAGAAGACCTCCAAGATCCTTTCAGCTTTACTATTTTCTATGATGATCTTGGCCTTGGGTGCAAGGAAGCTGCACCCTCCCTGCACACAAAAATCTTCCTGCAATTCTCTCCTAAATACAGATAGTCCTCGACTTAGCAACTATTCCTTTAGTGACCATTCAAAGTTACAATGGCACTGAAAAAGTGACTTACACCCAGCGGTGGGTTTCTTATTATGGTACTACTGGTTCGCCCTGCGTCTGCACGCTTGCTTCGTGCGCGGGCGTGCCTGATTTGCATGTGCCCCGCCTTTCGCGCATGCGAACCAGGCCTCAGAAATGTGCCTAAATAGGATACCACCTCTGCTTACAACCGTTTTTCACACTTACCTTTGTAGCATCCCTGAGGTCGCATGATCAAAATTCAGATCTCGTTTATTTATGACGGTTGTAATGTCATGTGATCAGATTTTGGCGACCTTCTGACAAGCCAGGTCAACGGGGAAAGCCGGATTCACTTAACTGTGTGACTGGCTTCACAAGCGGAGGGATTCGTTTAACAACGGTGGCAAGAAAGGTCATAACATGGGGCAAAAACTCACCGAACAAATGTTTCCCTTAAGCAACATAAATGTTGGGCTCGATCGTGGTCGTACGCCGAGGACTACCTGTAATATTTGGAGAAGAAGGAACTGTGGGAAAATTTCTCTGGGCAACATATAAATTGTTTCCCGGCTCGCACCGATACCAAAAGAACGACATCATCTCATGATGCCATGGTGGGTGGGGATGCTTGACTCACAGATGACACAACACCGGTGATCAGAATGAGGCCTTATTTTTCTCAGCCGGCAGACACGAAGGAACTCTTTTGAGTTCTTGCTTCACCGTCTTCGTTTGGTTCCTGGTTTGCACCGGGCAATATTCTGCTGATTTTGCATTAGGAGAAAATGTTGGCAAGCCAAAAGAATTCTCTTTCACACAGGAGCGTGTTGGAGGGAGGAAAATCTCCCTGGCCTTTTTTGTAACCTGGCAATGCCTGTAAACATTTGTGTAAGCCGCTCCATTCATTCCTTCCTGATGAGGAAAAAATGCTAATAAGATTGCTGTCAATTTCCAAGGCGTGTGTTTTTTTTTTTTCTGCCTTTGTTACGAGAGAAGAAGAAGTTAGGGTGTGCATGTGCGAATTTTTTTTTTTAATTTATTTTTATATGCCGCCCTTCTCCGGAGACTCAGGGCTGCTTACAATGCGTTAAGCAATAGCCTTCATACTTTTGTATATATATATATATATATATATATTTAAATTTGATTTATATGCCGCCCTTCTCCGGAGACTCAGGGCGGCTTACAATGTGCTCAGCAATAGCATTCATCCTTTTGTATATTTATACAAAGTCAGCTTATTGCCCCCACAAACTGGGTCCTCAATTTACCTACCTTAGAAAGGATGGAAGGCTGAGTCAATCTTGAGCCTGGTGAGAATTGAACTCGCAGTAATTGCAGGCAGCTGGATGTTAAATGCTGCCTTAGTAGGAGGCATTAGCCTCCTACGCCACTCAGGCTCCTATGAGGTCGGGATTCCCAATTTCATGCAAAAAGGTGGATTACAAGTCTGATATTTCACTCCCCGCATTTTCCCACAAGAGCGTAACAGGGAACCGGGGCAATCAAGGAGGACTAGAATCTTGATCTCTTCACTTCTGATCCAGCATCTTCTCCAGAAGGCCACCCCCCCCCCCCGGTTTGTGGACTGAGAGGCAGAGACTGACGCAAAGTCCCCCAAAGGCATTTGTCTGTCCATCCATCCACCATCCATCCATCTATCGTCCTAGTCGACGATCGCTTAAACATGAGCCAGCCGTGTGCGGCAGCAGCCAAAAAAGCGAATACAATCCTTGGTTGTATAAACAGAGGCATAGAATCAAAATCACGTTAAGTTTTAGTACCGCTTTATAAAGTAAGGCCACACCTGGAATAATGCATCCAGTTTTGGCCACTACATTACAATAAAAATGTTGAGACTTTGGAAAAAGTGCAGAGAAGAGCAACTAAGAGGATTAAAGGCCTGGAGACTAAAACATATGAAGAACGGTTGCAGGAACTGGGTATGTCTAGTTTAATGAAGAGAAGGACCAGGGGAGACATGATAGCAGTCTTCCAATATCTCAGGGGCTGCCCCAAAGAAGAGGGAGTCCAGCTATTCTCCAAAGCACCTGAGGGCAGGACAAGAAGCAACGGGTGGAAACTAATCAAGGAGAGAAGCAACTTAGAACTAAGGAGAAATTTCCTGACAGTGAGAACAGTTAACCAATGGAACAACTTGCCACCAGAAGTTGTGGGTCATCAGTGGAGGTTTTTAAGAAAAGACTGGACAGCCACTGTCTGAAATGGTATGGGGTCTCCTGCTTGAACGGGGCTGGACTAGAAGACCTCCAAGGTTCCTTCCAGCTTTATTCTGATTATTATCATCTGTCTTTCTTAGCAACATAAATATTGGGTTCTGATGTGCTCGTAGATCATGGAGCTATATGCTTGCTTTTGAGTGCAAAATTTCATGTCTTTAACCCTACAAATCTTGCTGGCCAGGATGGAAATTTTCTTTAAAAAATTGTAAAGAAAAGAAGTGGCATGCAATTCGGTCATTATAACTTAATAATTCAGAATGGTTATTTATTGATAAGATTTTAGCACGACTGCTTAGCATTGTTGCATCGGAAGGGCTTTTGGTAAGAGATGAGCTGTACGGATAGTCCTTGACTTACGCCCACAATTGAAGCCAACATTTCTATTTCTAAGCAAGACGGTTCTTAAGTGAGGTTTGCCCTATTTTACGACCTTTCTTGCCACGGTTGTTAAGTGAATCTGGCTTCCCCACTGATTTCGCTTGTCACAAGGATGCAAAAGGTGATGATCCTGGACACTGCAACGGACATAAATACATGCCAGTTGCCAAGCATCTGAATTGTGGTCACATGACCCTGCAGATGCTGCAACGGTCATAAGTGTGAAAAATCATCGTGAGTCACTTTTTCCAGTGCCATTCTAACTCCGAACATTCAGTAAATAAATGTAATTTGAGGACTACCTGTATGTGGCCTGCGACGATGTAGATCACCACTAGAGGGCAGCAAAAGGTGAGTATCTTCTTTAGTTCTTTGCTGCTCTCTAGTGGCCATGTAGGATGTTGCGGGCTCTATGGAAGAATGAATTGTTTATCCAGCTAATCCAGCAGCTTTTTCTAAGGAAGCTGGCCTGTGGGATAATTCCATCACCTTTATGACCTGGAAGTATGAGGCCCAGGGAAGGAAACAAGAGGTTCAGAAAAATATGTGTCACCTCAAAGAACGGTGGCCGTGGCTGCCAAATCTTCTCCACAGTTTTTTCTCGGGGTACGAGGTTTTCACGCTACAGAAAAGGAACACGATTAGATGACGTTACCTGTGTTTTATTTCATTTCAATTGAAGTGACATTGAACTGGGGGTTGGGGCCTGGTCCTTCCAACTTTTTAAGATGGACTCATCAGCCATGGATCTAGTAGAAGTAGCCTTCGACTTGCAACCATTCATTTTTTTTTTTTAATTTGATTTATATGCCGCCCTTCTCCGGAGACTCAGGGCGGCTTACAATGCGCTAAGCAATAGCCTTCATCCTTTTGTATATTTATACAAAGTCAGCTTATTGCCCCCACAACTGGGTCCTCAATTTACCTACCTTAGAAAGGATGGAAGGCTGAGTCAACCTTGAGCCTGGCGAGATTCGAACCTGCAGTAATTGCAGGCAGCTGGTCTTAATAACAGGATGCTTTAGACCACTGTACTACCAAGGCTCTGGTAGTACCATTTAGTGACTGTTCAGAGTCACAGCAGCACTGAAAAAAGTATATATAGAACTCCCAGAATCCCCCAGCCAGCATGCTTCAAGATGCGTGAACTTCAACTCCCAGAATCCCCCAGCCGGCATGCTTCAAGATGCGTGGACTTCAACTCCCAGAATTCCACAGCTGGCATGCTTTAAGATGTATGGACTTCAACTCCCAGAATCAACTCCCAGAATCCCCCAGCCGGCATGCTTCAAGATGTGTGAACTTCAACTCCCAGAATCCCTCAGCCAGCATGCTTCAAGATGCGTGGACTTCAACTCCCAGAATCCCTCAGCCGGCATGCTTCAAGATGCATGGACTTCAACTCCCAGAATCCCCCAGCCGGCATGCTTCAAGATGTGTGGACTTCAACTCCCAGAATCCCATACCCGGCATGCTTCAAGATGCGTGGACTTCAACTCCCAGAATCCCCCAGCCGGCATGCTTCAAGATGCGTGGACTTCAACTCCCAGAATCCCCCAGCCGGCATGCTTCAAGATGCGTGGACTTCAATTCCCAGAATCCCCCAGCCGGCATGCTTCAAGATGCGTGAACTTCAACTCCCAGAATCCCCCAGCCGGCATGCTTCAAGATGCGTGGACTTCAACTCCCAGAATCCCATACCCGGCATGCTTCAAGATGCGTGGACTTCAACTCCCAGAATCCCATACCCGGCATACTTCAAGATGCGTGGACTTCAACTACCAGAATCCCTCAGTCGGCATGCTTCAAGATGCATGGACTTCAACTCCCAGAATTCCCCAGCCAGCATGTTTCAAGATGCGTGGACTTCAACTCCCAGAATCCCCCAGCCGGCATGCTTCAAGATGCGTGGACTTCAACTCCCAGAATCCCCCAGCCGGCATGCTTCAAGATGCGTGGACTTCAACTCCCAGAATCCCCCAGCCAACCAAGCTGGCTGGGGAATTCTGGGAGTTGAAGTTCATCCCTCTTCAAATAGCTACGGTTTGACCCCCTTTGAGTTAGAACTTTTCATAAGCTGCTCAAACTGGACAGGGATTTTATTTATTTATTTTATTTTTATATGCCGCCCTTCTCCGGAGACTCAGGGTAGCTTACAATGCGTTAAGCAATAGCCTTCATACTTTTGCATGTTTTATACAAAGTCAGCTTATTGCCCCCACAAACCGGGTCCTCATTTTACCCACCTTAGAAAGGACGGAAGGCTGAGTCGACCTTGAGCCTGGTGAGAATTGAACTCGCAGTAATTGCAGGCAGCTGGATGTTAAATGCTGCCTTAGTAGGAGGCATTAGGCTCCTACGCCACTCATGCTCAGGGATGCCCCAGTGATACGCAGAGAGCCCCGATTGCATGACCAACGGTGTTGGTTGCCTGTGTGATTTCTTGACAGTGAAGAAATCCTGCGGTTGGCATCAGGAAGTGACACTGTCAGGAGACAGAAGCTGGTGGTAAGGAAAAACGTTTGAACTTCCTCCGCAGACGCCATGCGTCTTTCTTCGTGGCAGGCCGTTTACTGGGAAAAAACAATTGAGGGTTTCATTCCTAATATTGGCCCTTGCGTCCAGCCGTCGCCAACTCTACTAATCCTCGATTTACGACCACGATTGTTGCGAAGACAGTTGTTAAGTGAGTTTTGACCTGTTTTGCCATCTTTCTTGCCACCGTTGTTAAGTGAATCCGCTGCAGCCGTCGAGTTAGTCGCGCCGTTGTTAAGTGAATCTGGCTCCCCCATTGACTTTGCTTGTCAGAAGGTCGTAAAAGGGGGACCGCGTGACCTTGAGATCCAGCAACCGCCCCCAAATATGAGTCAGTGGCCAAGCATCTGAATTTTGACCACATGATCATGGAGATGCTGCAACGGTCATTAAGTGAGGAAAAAAGTCACTTTTTCCAGGGCTGTTGTAACTTTGCATGGTCACTAGACAAATGGTCGTAAGGCAAGGACTACCTCTACTGCTTCCTCTTCTGTTCTATATTAGGAGCCATGACCAAAATTTGCCCTCCCTCTCATATAGAAACTAAGGAATGGCAATAATTGACACGCACATCCAACAAATTGGTTGAAAACAAACAAACGGAAAATTAATAAATGAAATAAATGGGGGGGGGGAGTCCTTTACCAACTGACAGCCAGCAAATTTGGCCGAGTGGCTAAGGTGCTATCCTAGAAACTGAAAGAAGGCGAGTTAGAGTCCTGTCTTAGGCATGAAATCTGGCTGGGTGATTTTGGACCAATCACCAGGAGACGGTGAGTTCTAGTTCCGCCTTAGGCATGAAATATGGCTGGGTGATTTTGGGCCAAACACCAGGAGATGGTGAGTTCTAGTTTCACCTTAGGCATGAAATCTGTTTGGGTGACTTTGGACCAATCACCAGGAGACGGTGAGTTCTAGTTCCGCCTTAGGCATGAAATATGGCTGGGTGACTTTGGGCCAAACACCAGGAGACGGTGAGTTCTAGTTCCGCCTTAGGCATGAAATATGGCTGGGTGATTTTGGGCCAATCACCAGGAGAGGGTGAGTTCTAGTTCCGCCTTAGGCATGAAATATGGCTGGGTGATTTTGGGCCAAACACCAGGAGACGGTGAGTTCTAGTTCCGCCTTAGGCATGAAATATGGCTGGGTGATTTTGGGCCAAACACCAGGAGACGGTGAGTTCTAGTTCCGCCTTAGGCATGAAATCTGTTTGGGTGACTTTGGGCCAATCACCAGGAGACGGTGAGTTCTAGTTCCGCCTTAGGCATGAAATACAGCTGGGTGATTTTGGGCCAAACACCAGGAGACGGTGAGTTCTAGTTCCGCCTTAGGCATGAAATCTGGCTGGGTGATTTTGGGCCTAACACCAGGAGACGGTGAGTTCTAGTTCCGCCTTAGGCATGAAATCTGGCTGGGTGATTTTGGGCCAAACACCAGGAGACGGTGAGTTCTAGTTCTGCCTTAGGCATGAAATATGGCTGGGTTATTTTGAGCCAAACACCAGGAGACGGTGAGTTCAAGTTCCGCCTTAGGCATGAAATCTGTTTGGGTGACTTTTGACCAAACACCAGGAGACAGTGAGTTCTAGTTCCGCCTTAGGCATGAAATATGGCTGGGTGATTTTGGGCCAAACACCAGGAGACGGTGAGTTCTAGTTCCAACTTAGACATGAAAGCCAACTGGGTGAGTTTGGAGAAGGAAGGAGGAGAGGAGAAGGAGGGTAGAAGGAGGTGAAGAGGGAGGATGAGGAAAGAGAAGGAGGAAAGGAGACGATAAGGAAGAATAAAAAGAGATAAAGAAGAGGAGAAGGAGGGATGTGGGGTTGTCATTCACTTAAATGGGTTTAAATAGATCCCATCTTTCCAAATTCATTTGGAGAATGGAATGGACTCTTTCTGATTCCGCTTGATTTGAGGGATCAGCCCAAATCCATAACATTGCTTGTCCCTAAATCAGGGCACCACTTTGGAGCCAAAATGTCAATCAGCCAGCAGGGCCAGCTCTGGTTACTGGTTGAAATGGGACTGGACGGTTGCAGGAACTGGGCCTGGCTAGTCTAGTGAAGAGAAGGACCAGGGGAGACATGATAGCCGTCTTCCAATATTTGAGGGGCTGCTACAGAGAGGAGGGGGTCAAGCTACTGTATTTCCCAAAGCACCTGAAGGCCAGACAAGGAATAATGGATGGAAACTGAACAAGGAGAGATTCAACCTGGAAATAAGGAGGAATTTCCTGACAGTGAGAACATTTAACCCATGAAACAGAAGTTGCCTTCAGAAGTTGTGGGAGCTTCATCCCTGGAGGCTTTCAAGAAGAGATTGGACTGCCACCTGTCAGAAATGGTGTAGGGTCTCCTGCTTTGGCGTGGGGTTGGACTAGATGACCTACAAGGTCCCTTCCAATGCTTAAATCTGTAAAGCACCAGAAAAAGCTGGGACAGAAACGAGTGGGGGTTTTTTTTTGCTTTTTGTTTCTGCCAGGAAAGTGATGCAAATGACACCAGCAAGACGGCTGCTGCAGCTCCGATTCCTATTTTAGGCGCTGGATCCTGATCAGTTTTAAGTATAGGCACTTTGTCTGCTTGAAAAGTGCCATTTTGGGACCCAGACAGTTGTTCTCAAGTTTCACAGGGGATTTTAATTGCCCTAGATTTGGGTTTTAAAAAAAAAAAAAAACCATTTATGCATAAAGGCATTTGGGCCAATCACGCAGACTTTTTTTCTGCAGCCTGGAGAGAAATGATTTTTGGCTTTTTAAGACATCAGTGGGTGGCCCTTTCCTCCAAATTTAGAATGGGATTCCAGACCCTTCCCTTCCCCCCCCACCCCCATTTGCTCCCTGAATTCCCCCATAAAGTGAGAAACCAGAAGGCTGTGCAGGTGAGGATATTTTGCTGATGAGCCCACCCGCTTGGGGTCTGCAAGGCTGTGTGTGGCTCAGGGGTGGCCCCTTTTGTGTTATCCTTGTCTCCCCCTCCCTTCCAATATTCTCTCTCTATTTTATTTATTTATTTAATCTGTCTGTCTGCCTAGCTATCATTTCTCCTGTGTTCTTCTGCTCTTTTTATTCTCATCCAGCCATTCTCTTTATCGTCTATCTGTTTGTCATCTCATCTATATCTATATTTCTAATCTAACTATAATCTATTATCTATCTCTTTATCATCTATCCATCCACCCATACATCCATCCATTATCTTATCTATATCATCTATCATCTATTAACTATCTATCATCTATCTTTAACTCTCTATCCCTATCATCCCTATCCATCCACCATCTTATTATCTATATCATCTATAATCTATTAACTATCTATCATCTATCTCTAACTCTCTATCCCTATCATCCATCCATATCCATCTATCCATCCATCCACCATCTTATTATCTATACTCTATTAACTATATATCATCTATATCTAACTCTCTATCCCTATCCTCCATCCCTATCCATCCACCATTTTATTATCTATATCATTTATAATCTATTAACTATCTATCATCTATCTCTAACTCTCTATCCCTATCATCCATCCATATCCATCCACCATCTTATTATCTATACTCTATTAACTATCTATCATCTATCTCTAGCTCTCTATCCCTATCATCCATCCCTATCCATCCATCCATCCATCCACCATCTTATTATCTATATCATCTATAATCTATTAACTATCATCTATCTCTAACTCTATCATATATACAGCGTATATATGCACGTCTATAATAACTGAAGAATGCAAACATTCCACACACAATCTTCCTCCTCCTATTTTACCCAAAACAACAACCCTGTGAGGTGGGCTAGGCTGAGGATCCTAGAATCAGTCTTGAGATGGGCTCACAGTTGTCTCAAAGCGAGTCCTTTGATTTTCACTTCTTTGTGGCAATAGGAATCCATCCATCCTCCCTCAACGACAGCAATTTTTTAATGGAACTAGTAATTCGGGGGAGGTTTTCATTTTACTTTTTCTTTTCCTTCCCCAAATCCCAAAGACTCCGGATCAACTTTTTTTTTTTTACCCTGAGACCCCACGGGCGAGGAATTCATCTTAAGCCTCCCCCCTCCCTCCCCACCCATCCCCAAGGTCGCAACCCTCCACTTAAGCGAACCCCAAAGTGCCCCCTAACCAGGGCTGAAGTCCAGCAGGTTCTGACAGGTTCTGGCGAACCGGTAGCGGAAATGTTGAGCAGTTCGGAGAACCGGCAAATGCCACCTCTGGCTGGTCCCAGAGTGGGGTGGGAATGGAGATTTTGCAGTATCTTTCCCCCAGGAGTGGGGAGGGAATGGGGATTTTGCAGTATCCTTCCCCTGGAGTGGGGTGGGAATGGAGATTTTGCAATATCCCTCCCCCCAGGAGTGGGGTAGGAATGGGGATTTTGCAGTATCCTTCCCCCAGGAGTGGGGAGGGAGTGGGGATTTTGCAGTAGCCTTCCCCTGGAGTGGGGTGGGAATGGAGATTTTGCAATATCCTTCCCCCAGGAGTGGGGAGGGAATGGGGATTTTGCAGTATCCTTCCCCTGGAGTGGGGTGGGAATGGAGATTTTGCAATATCCTTCCCCTGCCACGCCCACCAAGCCCCGCCCCGTCCGCAGAACCGGTAGTAAAAAAAAATTGGGATTTCACCACTGCCCTTAACTCCCCCCTTCCTCCAAGCCTCCCCTCTCTCCCCAAAGCGCTGGGCGCACACACGCGTGTAGAATCTTGCGCATCTCAAGCGCTCTCTCTCTCTCTCCCCGTCCCAGCAGGTCGTGTGAACCCGAGTCGGGTTTGATTCCCAAAGGGAATCGCTTGATCCAAGTCAAGTGGGTGGGTGGGAGGGAATGGGAAGGGTCCGGATTCCGCGTGGGGAGGGGGGGGATGATGATGATGATGATGGTGGTGGGGAGAGGGGAGGGGTCAGGCGGAGGAGGGAAGCCCCCCCCCACACCCCTCCCCACCGGGAAAAGAGCCGGCAGCCCAAGCCGCCTCCGGCCAAGCCAGCTTCGCCTCCTCTTTGCAAGTCAGCGGGGAGGCGTGGTGTGGCCGGGCGGGGTGGCGCGTCTTCGCTTCCCGGGGAAGTGCGAGTCGGCGGAGCGATCCGGCCGGAGGGGAGGACGAGCAGCTAACAGGAGGAGGAGGAGGAGGAGGAGAAGCCCGGAGGAGCATGGAGGCGGCGCCCGGGGAAAGCGAACAGCTGGCCGGGCAAGGACGATGGAGAGAACCGCTGGCCGCTTAGCTTCTTCCCGGCGGCGGCGGCGGCGGCGCTCACTCTTGCGGCCCCGGTTCGGATGCGGCTCCGGGTGGCCGACTCCGGACCATCGAACCCTTCCAGGATGAGCAGCAGCGCCGGCGGCGGAGGCACCGGCAGCGGCAGCGGCGAAGTGGTTTGCTCCGGCTGGCTCCGCAAATCGCCTCCGGAGAAGAAGTTAAGGC
The DNA here is from genome assembly GCF_059756535.1 of Pantherophis guttatus. Lineage (NCBI taxonomy): Eukaryota > Metazoa > Chordata > Lepidosauria > Squamata > Colubridae > Pantherophis > Pantherophis guttatus. Next base: position 5,402,811 of record NC_142067.1, on the reverse strand, counting down.
GATACGTAAGTCCCGGGCTCTGGGTTGAAAATGGGGGCGGGGGTGGGGGTGAGGGGGGGCAGTTTCCACTAGGGAGGGTCTTTTGCGAGACACCCCCCTCCCCTCTCTCCTCCCCTCCACTGGCCGGCCGGGACTTTTCAAGGGATGGGGATGGGGATCAGCGACCGGGGGGAGGGAAGAAGGGAAGGGAGGGTGGGGGGCTTCCCTAGATCTGATCCCCTCCCTCTCTCCCTTCCCCGGCTATTTCTTCACCCTGATCCTGGATCCCTGCCGGGGAGGCTGGAAGTCAAGGGCGGCCAGAGGAAGGGAGGGAGCTGGAAGCCCGGCAGCCGCTCCCTTTAGCTCGGAGTCGGAGGGACCCTCGCCCGCTGCGACCCTCCCTCCTTCCTTCCTTCCTCCTTCCATCCGGCCCCCGGCAAGGGCTGCGAGGCGAGGCGGGGCTGGGGGCCCAGGAGAGCAGGTGCATCCCCTCCCCTCCCTCCCCTCCCTTGCATCCTGCTGCCCTTCCAGGGGGAGGCTGCCCCCCGGCGCCCCCGCGACCACAATCGGGGTTACCGGCCGGGGAGGACCCCCTTTCCTTTGCTCCTCGGCTGCAAAGAGGCGCGGGATCCCGAGAGCAAGCTGAGCGGCCCGGGGGGTTGTTGCTATCCGGGCAGCTGGGTTAGCGGCGCTCCCTCCTCCGGTCCAGCTGGGGAAGGGGCGGCGGAGGCGGCCATCGGGCCCCCCCATCCACCCACTTTCCCGGGCTCTGTTGCAGCCGGGCAGCAGGGTGGAGCCGCCGGTGGGGCGTCGGGCAGATGACCCCCGCCGCCGCCGCCGCCGCCGCCGCGTCCTGGGCGGAGCGGAGCTCTCCCCTTCCCGGGGCGGGGGTGAGCCGGGCGGCGGCGGCGGCGGCGGCTGCTACAGGTGGCAGCGGCGGCGTTGTTTGGGTTGGGGTGCTTGGCTTTGCCTGGCGGCAGCCCGCCCCCTACCGGCGACCGTGGGAAACGCGGCCGCTCGAACCCCCCCACCCCCTCCAAGGCCGACTTTCGGGAGACCGGGATCGGGTTCCTAGGATCGCGACCTAGATGGAGTTCCCACGATCGCGACCTGGATCGGGTTCCCACGATCTCGATCGGGTTCCTAGGATCGCGACCTGGATCGGGTTCTTAGGATCGCGACCTAGATGGAGTTCCCACGATCTCGATCTGGATCGGGTTCCCAGGATCGCGACCTGGATGGGGTTCCCAGGATCGCGACCTAGATGGGGTTCCCACGATTGCGACCTGGATGGGGTTCCTAGGATCGCGATCTGGATCGCTTTCCCACGACCGCGAAATGGATGGGGTTCCCACGATTGCGACCTGGATCGGGTTCTTAGGATCGCGACCTGGATGAGGTTCCCACGATTGCGACCTGGATCGGGTTCCTACGACTGAGACCTGGATCGGGTTCCCAGGATCGCGACTGGATCGGGTTCTCATGATCTCGACCTGGATGGGGTTGCAAGGATCGCGACCTGGATCGCGTTCCCACGACCGCGCGGGTCATCCGGGATCGAGCCGCGCCGTTGCCTTCGCGCTCGGGGCTTGGCTGAGCTGAGTTGCCGCCGCCGTTCCCATTGGGTCGGAGTAGCGTGTAGGGCGGCAAACGGGGCTTGTTAACTGGCTAACCAGGTTCGGCTTGTTGTGCACCTGCGGTGGGGCGAGGCCCTGAGGCGGAAGGCGCGTTGGAGTCGCCGCCTGATTTATGGCGCTTTCTCCCTCTGGGTTTTCCAGCCGGCTGCCGGCTGAAGTTATTCTTTAACCGCGGAGTTTGCTTGCCTGGAATGGAAAGGAAGCTGGCTTCGGTTCAGCGGTGGCTGGGCTGCCTTTTGCAGGTTCCCGTACAGATGGCAACAGGCTTAGACTTACATACCGCTTCACAGCCCTCTCTCTGCCTCCTTTGCCCCCAACAATGTGGGTCCTCATTTTACACACCTCGGAAGGACAGAAGGCTGAGTCAACCTTGAGCCAGTCAGGATCGAACTCCTGGCAGGGAGCAGTGAATTACTGCATTCTAACCACTGTGCCATCTTCCTTCCTTCCATCTTCCTTCTTTCCTCTCTTCCCCTTCCTTCCTTCCTTCCTTCTTCTTTCCTCTCTTCCCCTTCCTTCCTTCCTTCCTTCCTTCCATCTTCCTTCTTTCCTCTCTTCCCCTTCCTTCCTTCCTTCTTTCCTTCCTTCCTTCCTCTCTTCCCCTTCCTTCCTTCCTTCCTTCCTTTCCAATAGCACTTTGACTTATATACCGCTTCACAGTGCTTTCCAGCCTTCTCTAAGCAGTTTACAGAGTCAGCCTCTTGCCCCCAACAATCTGGGTCCTCCTTTTACACGCCTCGGAAGGATAAAAGGCTGAGTCAACCTTGAGCCCATCAGGATCAAACTCCTGGCAAGGAGCAGTAAATTACTGCATCCTAATAACCACTGTGGCATCTTCCTTCCTTCCTTCCTTCCTTTTATCCTTCCATCTTCCTTCTTTTCTCTCTTCTCCTTCCTTCCTTCCTTCCTTCCTTCCTTCCTTCCTCCCTCCCTCCCTCCCTCCCTCCCTCCCTTCCTTCCCAATAGCACTTAGCCTTATATACCACTTCACAATGCTTTCCAGCCTTCTCTAAGCAGTTTACAGAGTCAGCCTCTTGCCCCCAACAATCTGGGTCCTCCTTTTACATGCCTCGGAAGGATAAAAGGCTGAATCAATCTTGAGCCAATCAGGATCGAACTCCTGGCAGGGAGCAGTAAATTACTGCATCCTAATAACCACTGTGGCATCTTCCTTCCTTCCTTCCTTTTATCCTTCCATCTTCCTTCTTTCCTCTCTTCTCCTTCCTTCCTTCCTTCCTTCCTTCCTTCCTCCCTCCCTCCCTCCCTCCCTTCCTCCCTTCCTTCCCAATAGCACTTAGACTTATATACCGCTTCACAGTGCTTTCCAGCCCTCTCTAAGCAGTTTACAGAGTCAGCCTCTTGCCCCCCAACAATCTGGGTCCTCATTATACACACTTCGGAAGGATAGAAGGCTGAGTGGTTGACTAGAAGACTTCCAAGGTCCCTTTTGACTTGGTTATTCTGTTATTCTTCCTGGAAGGGTTTTGCCCCTCTGGATAGGCGGCTGCGATCGGAACCCCTTTTCCTTCCATCCTGTTCCCACCTCTCTTGCTGTAACTCATAAAACGACATCCATAAAATTTGGTATGAATTTGCCGTCGGCTCAAAAAAGGAGTGATAAAAAAATGATGTCTCTTTGGAGTTGAGCCCAGAAACAAAACCTTGTGGTTTTCTTGACGAGAGAAATGCTTTCTTATGACGGGGAATTGTTTTTTCAAGTTTCCAGTCTAGTCTATGACTCTGGCATTTCCTGGTGGTCTCCTCTCCTTTCTCTTGAGGGACGCACCTTCTCTTTCGGTGTGGCATCAACTGGACCATCCTCTCAATTCAATTCCTCCCAATTGTTGTTTTTTTTTTCCAGAGAATACATGGGAACGGGTCTTTGGCCAGGAATACAGGTAGTCCTCGACTTACAACCATTCATTTAGTGACCATTTGAAGTTACAACGGCACTAAAGTGATTTATGACCATTTTCACACCATTATAACCGTTGTAGAAGCCCAATCGTCATGTGATCAAAATTCAGACACTTAACAATTGACTCATATTTTTGGATAAAGATTTGGTGGGTGATGCAGAACATTTTTAAAAAAAGACTGAAATTTACTCCACAGTTGTTTTTACTGGGTATAACTATGGACTGTACAGTTGCAGAGACTAAACTGATTTTGAACTTGATAACAGCAGCAAGATTGCTGCTAGCACAACATTGGAAGAAGGATTTTTTGCCTACTATTGATGATTGGATATTGAAAGTAACTAATTTAGCTGAAAATTTCAGCATATTTGAAGGACCATACACAAGAAAGGTATATACAGGACTGGAGAAGATGGATTGATTATATTCAAAATAAGTATCGGACCAAAAAATTTCAAATAGCTTATGAATGATTTCTTTTAACTGTATAAGCGTTATATAAGTGATATTAGAAGTTTGATGTCCAAGAAGTAGGATTTTATCTATGGGGGGTTAAGAATTTGTTTTAGGGGGTGTTAGTTTAATGATTGGTTAAGCAATTTAGTTTATTGTTTAAAGTTAATAGAAATACCTTGTGTTCCGCTCTGGGAAGTTGGGGAGGGGGAGGGGGGGTTGGGTGGGAGGGCTGTGGGGAAATTGTGTTTGTTCTAAAACTTTTTCAGTTAAAAAAAAAACCGACTCATATTTATGACGGTTGCAGTTCTGGGAGTTAACAGAATGACAGAATTGGACGGGACCTTGGAGGTCTTCTAGTCCAACCCCCTGCTCAAGCGAGAGACCCTATATCATTCTAGACAAGTGGTTGTCCAATCTTTTCTTAAAAACCTCCACTTTTGGGAGCATCCACAACTTCTGGTGGCAAGTAGTTCCACTGGTTAATTGTTCTCACTGTCAGGAAATTTCTCCTTAGTTCTAGGTTGCTTCTCTCCTTGATTAGTTCCCATCCATTTTTGTCTTGTCTTCTAGTGCTTTGGAGAATAGCTTGACTCCCTCTTCTTTGGGGCAGCCCTTGAGATATTGGAAGACTTCCATCATGTCTCCCCTAGTCCTTCTCTTCATTAAACTAGACATACCCAGTTCCTGCAACTGTTCTTCGTATCTTTTAGCCTCCAGTCCCCTAATCCTCTTCGTTGCTCTTCTCTGCACTCTTTCCAGAGTCTCAACATCTTTTTTTTTTATAATATGGTGACCAAAACTGGATGCAGGATTCCAAGTGTGGCCTTACTAAGGGCTTTATAAAGGGGTACTAATACGTCACGTGATCTTGATTCTATCCCTCTGTTGAAATCCACCGGCCTTAAAGATGCCGAGATTGAGGGGGAGAGGGGGAAATGCCCTAATGTCAGAGATAATAAATTCAGAACCAACCTTATTTATCTTATTTATTGGTTCGATTTATATGCCGCCCTTCTCCGGAGACTCAGGGCGGCTTACAATGCTTTTAAGCAATAGCCTTCATACTTTTGTATATACCTGCTTAGTAGGGCTTTCGGGGGCCCCCTAAGCGGTGTTCTTTTTTTATACAAAGTCAGCTTATTGCCCCCACAATCCGGGTCCTCATTTTACCTACCTCGGAAGGATGGAAGGCTGAGTCAACCTGAGCCTGGTGAGATTTGAACTCGCAGTAATTGCAGGCAGCTGCCAGCTAAGTGCTACTTAACAGCACTTTAGTCCGTTGCTCCACCAAGGCTCCTTATGTGAATATAACCTTCCCATGCAGGTCTATTCACACGACCTCTCCCACCCCTACCCCGGCACTGCGAATGTGCACAGATTTTGCAGCGTAAATGAGGTATTATGAATCAGCAAACTCTTTTGACTATGGTCTGGCCAGATTCTCCTGCCAGGAGTGTAGTGATGGATGTGGCTTGGCCACAATTAGTCAAAACGCATCGACGTCGGGAACTGTGCGTTCCTAATAGATTGGATTCTCAGGGGCTCTAAAATATCCCAGCACCATTAAAATGATTTTTTTTTTAAAGTAAGAGCAGGGTGGAAGGTTGAAGCCTCTTCCTTGCAATGAAATGAGGGAGATCGGTTCGTTGAAAAAGGAAAATATTTTCAATTCTCACTGTGAGAATCTCCTTTAGAAGGGAATATTTTTTTTTGTTTTGTTTTTTTGTTTTTGCTTTAATTTATATGCCGCCCTTCTCTGGAGACTCAGGGCGGCTTACAATACGTTAAGCAATAGCCTTCATACTTTTGTATATTTATACAAAGTCAGCTTTATTGCTGTTGTGGCTCCGTTACCTGAGCCTGTGTCATCGGCAGGAGAGGACTCCGAGAGTGAAGGAGAGGAGTTGGTAAGGCCCTCCTCTCTGGCAATGCCTTCGGTGTCCACCGAAGGGCAAGAGATAGGGCCGGGGCCAAGCACATCCACGCAGCCACCGATGGACAGTGATGAGGGTAATGAGTCTTGGCTGGATCCACGCCAGCGTCGCAGAGATAAGCGCATGCAACATAAGAAAAGGCGTGCCCGAGATTAGGCTGAGTCACTGGACCACACCCCACAAGGTATAAAAGGGAGCGTGGTGGCCAGTCAAATCTTGTGACAAACAAAGCTGAAAGCTTCCACACCATTCTGCATTGCCGGACTTTTGTTATAGACTTTGGGAGATTATCTCTGGACTTGATTGACTCTGTAATTATTGAGCTGTTTCTTTTGATGTACCAGAAGCGGGGAGAAGTTATCTCTCCTCTTTGTAAGTAATAAACTCTTGGCAGGCAGCCACTAGGTTGTTGACAAGTTCCGTTATCATAAGGAAAAGGATTTTGCCGGCTGGTTTGGTCTTTAACTCTTGAACGTCTGTTGGTGTGTGTGCATGTGGGACCAGGACAGAACAATTGCCCCCACAATCTGGGTCCTCATTTTACCTACCTTTGAAAGGGTGGAAGGCTGAGTCAACCTTGAGCCTGGTGAGATTTGAATTTGCAGTAATTGCAAGCAGCAGATGTTAATAACAGTGCTTTAGTCCACTGTACTACAGGCTCTGTAGTTCAGCTCTGTAGCTCAGAGCTGAACTGTCGAGGGGTCTTTGGTGCGCTCTGAACTTGGTTATTTTTTGCAGACATTTCATGACCCAACTAGGTAACATCATCAGTGCTACAAGGGAGAGGGGTTTGTGGAGAGGAGGAGGGGGGGAGGAGAACGATTCACTGAACAGTTGTTGCAAGAAAGTTTGTAAAATGAGGCAAAACTCACTGTCTCGTTTAGCAACAGAAATGTTGGGTTCAATTGTGCTAATTCGAGGATACCTGTATTTTGATCACTGTCCCAGATATCTTAACCCACATCCTAGCAAAGGCCACCCCAACTTCTATGTTTAAGAATTCCTCAAGGCCATTTCTAATCCTCAGGAGCGATCTGGCCAATGCAAACAAGGCCCAAAAGATGTCATCTGCTCCTCTTAATTTTGTTTAAAATTAAGATAATCCTTTAAGCATTTTTTTTTAAAAAAGCCAATCGGCGAAGGAGTCTGGAAAGGATCAAAAGTCTGTGGCCAAATTATTCTCGGCCCTGAGAATGGATATTCAGGCACAAAGGATATTCTGAAATATTATTAAAAATCGGGCTGCAGTAATCCATAGCAAGGAGTTGAAAAGAATCGGTTTGTGATCTACTTAATATGAAAAGCTGTTTTATCTTGCCTGTAGCTCTGGCAGATCAAGCAAAATCTTTGCCACAATTATCCACTGACACACTTAACTCTTCCCGAGTCTGTTTACATTTTGTTAAGCGTGTCACACCCGCGAGGAGCATCGCTCTCGGTATGAGGGAGTCCCAAGCTGATTTACGGTTTAGCGTTTTTTTAAAAAAACAAGACACTTGAAACCAGTTTCACAGGACTGCTGGTAGTCCTCGCCTAACAACCTCTCGTTTAGTGACCGTTCAGAGCGACAATGGCGCTGAAAAAAGTGACTTAGGACCGGTTTTCACACTTGCCGCATGCTCACACACCCGTGATCAAAATTCAGACGCGTGGCGACTGGCACGTACAGGCAGTCCTCGACGTACAACCACAATGGAGCCCCAATGTTTCTGTCGTTAAGTGAGACATTCATGAAGCGAATTTGGCCCCATTTGACGGCCTTTCTGACCACAGCTGTTAAGTGAATCGCTCTGCAGCGGATGAGTTAGTAACCCTGGTTGTTAAGTGAATCCGATTTCCCCAGACGGTCAGACGGTCGCAAAAGGCGATCGATCGCGTGACCTCCTGGGACGCTGCAACGGTCATAAGTGCGAGTCAGTGGCCAAGCGTCTGAATGTTGATCACCAGGAGGCCGCAAAGGTTATAACTGTGAAAAATGGTCATAAGTCGCATTTTTTTTCAACGCTGTTGAAATCTGCACATCTTCAAGCTGTCAAAGTTGCGAACCATGGGCTATTGAATTCTCCAGTGAGCAGTTAACCAGATAACCAATTCGGAGCTTATGTGCTGTTTTTAAAACTCTGCGAGTTTTGGAGAAGTTTTGATGTGGATGGATTTTTAGGGCAGCGTGCAGGCAGTCGTGTAAAATTGCACGAGGTTGCAAATGTTTGCAAAGAGGCTCATCCTTCAGATATGTGGATTTCCACATCCGGGATTCCCAGCGATGGGATCTGAAGTCTTCCAAACATCGGAGGGATCGTGTGGGGGAAGGACGGGCTAGTGTTATCTCAAGAATGCAAGAAATGCCCCTTTTAAGTCTTAGTTTTAGAGCGTGTTTCTCAAGCTTGGGAAGTCAATTGATTGCTGAGACAGTGGCTTAGAGATAGGATAGGATAGGATAGAGAAAGAATAATTAGAATAGAATAGAATAGAATAGAATAGAATAGAATAGAATAGAATAGAATAGAATAGAATAGAATAGAATAGAATAGAATAGAATAGAATAGAATAGAACAGTGATGGTTAACCTTTGACACCTTGGGTCCTAAAACCCACACCCATAATGCAATGCCCCCCACGCATGCCCTGCCCCCCTGCGTATGCACGCACAATCCCTCCTGCACTCCTCCACCACCACCCCATGCATATGCACGCGACCCAGGGGTGGGTTCTACTTACCTTTACTATCGGTTTGCAACAGGACCACGCATGTGGATCACACATGATGACGTCGTGGCAGGTGGGCAGAGCCTCCCGCCGGTTTTACTACTGGTTCTATAGAACCGGACCAAACTGGGAGCAACCCACCACTGGCGCAAATCCCCCTCCCAAAAAAATACCCCGTTTTGGGCCTAGCTGGCCTTCCTGAAGCCTCCGGAGGCCAGAAATGGCCCATTTCCAGACTTCCGGTAGGCCCGTTTTTCACCCTCCACAAGCTCCGGAAGCTCCGGAGGCTTTCCTGGAGCCTCCAGAGGGACAAAAACGGCCTCCCCCAGTCCTTTGGAGGCCAGAAACGGCCCGTTTCCAGACTTCCGGTAGGCCCGTTTTTCACCCTCCACAAGCTCCAGAAGCTCCAGAGGCTTTCCTGGAGCCTCCAGAGGGACAAAAACGGCCTCCCCCAGTCCTTTGGAGGCCAGAAACGGCCCGTTTCCAGACTTCCGGTAGGCCCGTTTTTCACCCTCCACAAGCTCCGGAGGCTTTCCTGGAGCCTCCAGAGGGATGAAAACGGCCTCCCCCAGCCCTCCGGAGGCCGGAAATAGCCCGTTTCCAGACTTCCGATAGGCCTGTTTTTTGCCCTCCCAGAGCCTCCACGCGAGCCCTGTACTTACCTGGCATCCAAAACGGGCTGCACAGAGACACCTGGGAGGGGGAGGGCGGCATGGGCATGCGTGCACGTCTCCCGCATGCGCGGCAGCAACCCCAAAATCAGCTGGCCGGTGGGAGGCATGCGCGGAACCACAGTGGAGCTAATCTAGGGCGACGGCTCCCGTGCCTACAGAAATGGCTCTGTGTGCCCCAGGTTCGCCATCACAGGAATAGAATATTCTTTATTGGCCAAGTGTGATTGGACACACAAGGAATTTGTCTCCGGTGCACAAGCTCTCAGTATACACGCAAGCAACAAGTGATAAATCACGATCAATATAACTGTGAAAAATGGTCATAAGTCACATTTTTCAATGCCCTTGTAACTTTGAACAAGTCAAGGGCTGCCTGTCCTGTATAGGGTTTCCTGCCTGAGCAGGGGGTTGGACTAGAAGACCTCCAAGGTCCCTTCTAACTCTGTTATTCTGTTAAAACCCTCCCTGAATTGCTCTAAACTGAAAGAATATTCCACACTAAGATTGGCCCAAGTCGTATAAAACAGGAGATGAAAAGGAATTCAGTGTATCTTTCTCTGTGGGTTTTTCTGAGCCTAGAAGGCGAATTCTTCACTATTTTATAGCCTATTATTTTAATTCCAACTTTTCCCCTGCTATTTCTCTCGCTATCCTTCCTGCCCAAGGGACGTTGGGTGTAAATCCAGCGTAATCCCCAAATCTGAAGTGTGGTTAGCACTCTTTCAAGTTGAAAAATAATTATTTGTTGATTACAGTTCATTTCTTATGACGATTTAAATGGGTTTAGTCTGAAAAGGTGGCTAATGAATTCCCGAATTCTTTTTCCTACACCGGAAAATCTTTTCATATCAGGTTTTTATTGGTCTTTAATCGATTACTCTTTCTGGTTAAATCTGTCAGAAATGGTGTAGGGTCTCCTGCTTGGGTGTGGGTTTGGACTAGACCCACGAGGTCCTTTCTTACCAGTGGAGAAATTCAATTTTTTTTACTACCGGTTCTGTGGGCGTGGCTTGATGGGCGTGGTGTGGCTTGGTCGGTGTGGCAGTGTTCTGCCCCAGCTACGGACCCCAAAGAACGCAGCACACACAAAGTCTGTACAAACCTTAGTTTACTAAATTAAATCAGTCTTTTTCAAACAAAGGCTGTTAATTAACTTTCTTAACAGCCTACAAGAATCCAAAGAATAAACAATCGTAATCTTACTATGGTTGACAGAAAGCCCAGAAGCAATTTGCAAAGAACTAAGATCAAGACGCGGAGGAGAATAAACGAAGTTGTTCCCTACAAATTGCTTCAGTCAGTGTTCCTCCTTAAATAGGCTAAGGGAGTGGCCAATTAGCCCCAAGCCTTACTCTCGAGGAGACCTCCTCCTGAGGAGCCACTCCTGCCTTTTGGCAGCTCTGCGCGCCCGTGCATCGAGAAGAGGCTCCTCCTCTTCATCCTCTTCACTTGTGGGAGCTTCTGGAGGTTCTGAAGGCCTCTGGCACCACATCTTCTCCAGCCTCCTCATTGTCCGACTCGAGTGTCAGCTGCACAGGCTGCTGGCACAGCACCACACCAGCCTCCTCGCTGTCGGAATCAGCTATTGGCTGCACAGGCCGCTGACGGGCCACAACAGACAGGGGAAGGATACTGTAAAATCTCCATTCCCACCCCACTCCAGGGGAAGGATACTGCAAAATCCCCACTTTGGGGCCAGCCAGAGGTGGTATTTGCCGGTTCTCCGAACAACTCAAAATTTCCGCTACCGGTTCTCCAGAACCTGCTGAATTTCACTCCTGTTTCCAACTCTGTTAATTTGTTCAGTCTGTTAAATCTGGTCTGAGTCATTTTAAATATATTTTTAACAAGGGAAGAAGAAGAAGAAAGACAATATTTCATAGCACCTCTCATTCCTGGTTACCTTTCCCGGGGTGTTGAAACAGCTCCGCCGACTGTTGTGTAAATATTTTGCCAAAGATGGATTTATAGGAGGGGTACGGACGGGCCTTTCTTTTGGCATCCACCCAAAATTAAAGTGTCAGATGTTTGCATGAGTGGGATTTCTCGAATAAGCAGCACCCGCAGCCGAATCTGTTTTTCTACTTTGCAATCCGAAAGAGACACTCGGTCGGCTGTGAGACCACAATATTTAAATATTTTTTCCCCCTGCTTAAATTAGCAGCTTAATGTAGTAGTAGCCCGTTTGCAGAGACCATTAGTAAATATTTTGCCTAAAGACAGGAAGGAGTAACCATTGTCTGACTTGTGCAGGTCACAACCTCTGGAGCGGGTTGTGTATTTTTATTTTATCGGAAGATCGGATTTTTATTCAGCCGTTATGTACTTTTTAAGTAACTCAAGGTGACAAACGTAACAGGTAGTCCTCGACGTACGACAGTTCATTTAGTGACCGTTCGCAGTTACAGTGGGATGGGAAAAAAGTGACTTGTGACAGATTTTCACACTGATGACCGTTGCAGCATTCCTCACATTTATATGATCAAAATTCAGATGCTTGGTAGCTGACTCATACTTATGACGGTTGCAGTGTCCCAGAGTCATAGGATCACTTTTTGTGAACTTTTGACAAGCAAAATCGATGGGGAAATCCAGACTCACTTAACAACCCATGTTACTAATTTAACAACTTCAGTAATTCACTCGACAATTGTGGCGAGAAAAGTCGTAAAATGGGGTAAAACTCAAAAAGGTTTCACTTTACGACGGAAACGTAGGGCTCGATTGGGGTCGTAAGTCGAGGACTCCTGTATGCAGTTAGTGTTCGACTTACAACTGGCTGCTTAATGACCATTCGAACCTAGGACGGACTCTGAAGGTTTGAGTGGATTGTAAAAGGCAGGATATAAAATAAAATTAAAGTTAAAAAAATGGGACTTATCACTCTGATTCAAAGTTCCGATGTCTGTCCTGTCTCTCATGGTCACATGACTATATTTTGGTTGCTTGGCAACTGATCCAGATTGACCACCATTTTACCTGTGGTCACATAACTAGAATTTATGGTGTTTTTTTTTTAACTGTGAATGGTCACTAAACAAATGGCTGTAAATTGGTAAGGTAATTTACCTCCACTTACAAAAAGTTCATTTAATGACCGTTCGGAGTTACGATAACAGTGAAAAAAAGCACCTTAGGACCGGTTTTCACAGTTATGAGACTGTTGCAGTAATTACCATCGTCATTCGATCAAAATTCAGATGCTGGGTTCATATTTATGACATTTGCACTGTCCTGGGGTCATGTGGTCAAAATTCAGATGTTTGGCAACGGACTCGTATTTCTGACGGTCGCAGTGTACCCCGCGGTCATGCACTCCCCTTTTGCGACTTTCTGACAATCAAAATCAAGGGGGAAGCCAGATTCACCTTAACAACCCTGTTTCTCACGTCACAACATCAGCGATGCACTTAACAAAAACGAGAAACGTTGTAAAATAGAGCAAAGCTCACTAAACCCAGGTCTCGCTTAGCCACGAGAAATTTGGGGCTCCATTTTTGTGGTCGTAAGCCGAGGACTGCCTGCATCTCAGGTTTTTAAGCTTTTACCAATCTGCTAGTTTTTGCATCGTGTTAACAAAACAGTAAAATCTTATTGCAATGTATTTCTCAACCTTGACCGTTCGAAGATGTGCGGACTTCAACTCCACACATCTTCAAGCTGCTAAGTTTGAGAAGCACTGTCCTATTTTAACAGCTACCTGCAGTGAATTTCATGGAATTTCATTCATTCCATCCAATTTAATGTGTGCTCTGATCCCGAGTGCATTTTTGGGTCCTTGCTGTTTTTAAAAAGCAGCTGTCGATGGTTCGCACCGTAAAGTCAAAGCATCTCTCCAGCTTGGAAGCTGTTAATAACAACATGGTGTGGCTTGACAAGGGGCGTGCATCCATTCCAGATGTTGTACCAGATGTAGGCCCTCCGCTGCCTGCAATAGGTCTCTTGAGTGGGAGGATTTAGCTCTGGAGAGAGTGGGCTGGTGGTGGTGGAAATAGAGGATACAATGCAGCTGTTGCAATGTACTCTCTGACATCACATTCTGTAAACCTGTGAATCAATGCGCTTCTGGGTTTTTTAATATCAATCCGATCCATTGGAAATTCAAATTTGATGCTCGATGCGCGGCTAGACAGAAGAATGAAGGAGGAACCGGAGCGGAGAGAAGCTTAAAAACAAAAAGTAGCATAATGAAACAGAGGATGCAAAACAAACCATGTTTTTTTTTTTTCCCTGCTGACTTCCTGCCGTTGGGATGCATAATACGAACTCGCTGCCAAGAAGCAGCTCAGAAACATGTTTTGGAAAGAAAAAGAAAAAAAAAAAGCAGGAATGCAAGAAAATGTCAGCTGCGCCTCTAATTCTAACAGTATCTCACTGCGTAAGATAATTTGGGGAGTTTTTAATTCCTTTTAAAACTTGCATTTAAAAGTTGCGATTCCTGCGGGATGCAAACTTTGGGGATTTTTTTTTTTTTTAAATATCTACGTGATTTAAGGAGGGAAAAATATCAACGCCAAAAATGAGATGCATCTCACTGACTGCTGGGGGGTTGAAAAAAAAAGCAGACCTTATAAATTAAGAGTTACGATACGATAGATATTTTTGATGTCCACAAATACCAGCAGGGTCTACCCTGGTGTACGGTTAATGACGCAATTAAAATTCAGTGAAACGGAGCAAATCGTATCTTTGGGAAACGGGGAAGCTTTTAATCAGGAAAGGAATAAAACCCGAATTGCACTCCTGTTGCCGGTATTGTCACTTTACAACGTGGAAACATATTGTCTGTCCTTTAGCCAAAAGAGCTTAAAAATGTAAAATCCTTGGACAAATTACAGATAGAACGTGCAACCTTTCATTTAGTGATGATTCAAAGTTACAAAGTGACTTATGACTGTTTTTCACACTTATGACCGTTGTGGGATCCCCACAATTACGTGATCAAAATTCGGACCCGTGGCAACGGACTCGTATCTATGACGGTTGCAATATCCTGGGGTTCACTCGACCAACTTTTGCGGCCTTCTGGCGAGCAAAGTCAACGGGGAAGCCAGATTCACTTAACAACCGTGTGACTAATTTAACTGCAGTGATTCACTTAACAATGGCGGCAAGAAAAGTCGTAAAATGGGGTGAAATTCATTTAACCTTTCGCTTAGCAACAGAAATGTTGGGTTCAACAATTGTGGTTGTAAGACATGGACTTACCACACTAATTAAGGGTTTGCATTTGTGGGCGGGCCCACCTTTGATTTCTGCTACCGGTTTGGCCGAACCGGCCCGAACCAGCTGAATACCACCTCTGCTGAGGATACAGACAAATCACCAAGTGGCCTCAACGACTCTCTAAAAAGGATGCAAATGACCAACTGGCTGCAAGGAGTATAAATCCTTCTATCCTTTCAGAGCTGAAGAAGCTTCTTGGATGAGAAGTGAAACGTCTTCAAAAGAAAAAAACAAGGAAGTCCAGTTGCCTCCTGAAAAAAAACACACCTACCTGTTCTTGTCCTTAAATTGATCTGCAAAGGCAGATAAATCGTTGCTGGTTGGCGCTGAGCGTGATCCGCCTAAATGCCTTGGCAGCTAAAAATGAACCTGCATTTTCGCAAGGATAAATGGCTGTTCGGGGAGGGTGACACACAGCTGGGTGATTATCGCAGTGAACTGAACATCGCTCCCAACGAGCATTGGGCGTATCAGCCAAGCGTTTCCTTAATGAGCCCCGGCGCATCAAAACAACGAGGGTTTTCGCAGAGCTAAGTGGCAATTTTGGCTGCGCTTGGGAAGCTCATAGTTTTTGACCTTGGCCCGCTGTTAGAAAGCTAGTTTGGCTGCGGAAGGTGCATCAGGTGGCGGACAGAGGTGGGTATCACTGGTTCGACCCCTGCGCGCACGCATGCTTCACGTGCCTGTGCATCTTCCACGCATGCATCCGGTCTTCCACACGTGCGCTTTTCTCGCACGTGCTTCTGCGAATGCGCCCAGCCTTGAAAATGTGGCTAAATAGGACAAACCAGTCTGAACCGGCTGAATACCAGCACTGGTGGCGGAATCCTATTTTATCACCTCATTTAAAGAAGAAAAAAAAAGAACAGAAAAAAATTGAAAAAGAAAAACAGGAAAGCAATAACCATAGCGCTTAGACCTTAGTCCCGTGATGGTGAACCTATGACACGTGTGCCACAGGTGGCACGTGTAGCCATATCAGTGGGCACGCCAGCTCAGCTCTGGCACGCATGTGCGCGCTGGCCAGCTGATTTTTGGGCCTTTGGGCCTACCAGAAGTAGGGAAACAGGCTGTTTCCTGCCTCCAGAGGGCCTGGGAGGAGGGCCGTTTTTCTTTCTCACCTGGCTCCAGATCCTCTCTATGCATCTGGGGAGGGTCCAGTCTAGACCTTAGACTCCTAGAGAGGCTCTGGAGGCTGGGGACAGCAAAAAATGTCACTTCCTGTCCAACCGGGAGTTGGGAAATGGGCCGTTTCAGGCCTCCAAGGGAGTGGGGAAGGCTGTTTTTGCCCTCCCCAGATGCATAGAGAGGATCTGGAGCCAGGTGAGAAAGAAAAACAGGCCTACCGGGCCATCACGTGACAGGAGCAGCGGGGCGAGGGGGGGTTGCGCGCGCATGCACAGGGCAGGGCGCATAAAATTATTTAATTGTTTTTAAATTGTTTTTTAAATTTTGTATACAATGTTTTATTTTGGCTGTGCACCGCACAGGGTGTGGGCACGTGCATGCACGAACCTCCCCTGCCCCCTCCCCTCCTGGCACAAGATGGCAAAAAGGTTAGCCATCCCTGCCTTAGTCGTAAGTCGAGGACTATCCATAGATAATTTCCGCCCCCCCCCATCAGCGTTTTGCAAAGAGTCACGATCAGCAGACCATTATCCTTGTCTTCTCCTCCTGCATTTCCTTTCTCCCCCTTTCTCCTTCTCACTCCACCGAGCAGGCGTGAAAACGGCTTTCTCGTTGGAAAGAAACAAGTCATAATTTGCCGGAACGGGGAAGAGGATGATAGCTTGTCAGACTGATGCAGATGACCCAGAGGGGCGTAGGCTGTCATGTGGAATTCTTGCCCACTCGGCAATATGATTCTCCCCAGCAGTGGCAGCAATCGGTTTTTAAAGAAGCCGTCAAATCACCCGAGTGTCGGAATCATGCAGCGAGAAAGAAACTTGATTTGCGAAGCAAAAATTGGCCGTCTCCGAAGACGCTTGAATGGTTTGATCAGAATAACAGAGTTGGAAGGGGCTTTGGAGGTCGTCTAGTCTATCTCCCTGCTCAAGCAGGAAAACCTGTACCATTTTAGACAAATTGGCTGTCCAGTCTCTTCTTAAAACTTACCGTATTTTTCGGAGTATAAGACGCACCTTAGTTTTTGGGGAGGAAAATAAGAAAAAAGCTGCATGGTGGGTGGATCGGCCTCCTGGAATACCCCCAATCAGCTGTTCCCAGAGGTGAATTTTAGCAACAGGTTCCTTGGTTGTGAGCTCTGTGCCTTGCTTTTTTTTTGCTTATTTTTCTGCCTCTGAAACTTCTGAAACTCTGTATCAGAAAAAACTTTTTTTCCTGTTTCTGAAAGCCTCCGAAACAGAGCTTCAGAAAAAAAAAAGCCTCTGAAGCTCTGTTTGGGGGCTTCTTTTCTGAAGGTTCGTTTCTGATGCTTTTTTCAGCCTCCGTTTGAAAAGCTGGGCTGGGCTACATTCGGAGTATAAGACGCACCCAGATTTTTGTCCTCTTTTTTGGGGGAAAAAGATACGTCTTATACTCTGAAAAATACGGTAAATGTTTTTCACACAAAAGCGCAAATGCCCAGAATCAGAGGGTGCCCAATCAAATGATAAATGCAAAAGTACCCAAGATTATCATCTTAACCTTGAAATAAATAAGGACTAATAAATGTATTCCTTCCTTCCTTCCTTCCTTCCTTCCTTCCTTCCTTCCTTCCTTCCTTCCTTCCTTCCTTCCTTCCTTCCTTCCTTCCTCTCTTCCTTCTGATAACAACTCATTCCATGAATGTATCGTCCTAACTGTCAGGAAATTTCTCCTTAGTTCTAAGTTGCTTCTCTCCTTGATTTAGTTTCCACCCATTGCTTCTTGTCCTGCCCTCGGGGGCTTTGGAGAACAGCTTGACTCCCTCTTCTTTGGGGCAGCCCCGGAGATATTGGAAGACTGCTCTCCTGTCTCCCCTAGTCCTTCTCTACATTAAACTAGACATATTCAGTCCCTCCAACTGTTCTTTATATGTTTTAGCCTCCAGTCCCCTCATCCTCTTGGTTGCTCTTCTCTGCACTCTTTTTTTTTATGTACACCGAGAGCGTATGCACCAAGACAAATTCCTTGTGTGTCCAATCACACTTGGCTAATAAAAAATTCTATTCTATTCTATTCCATTCCATTCCATTCCATTCCATTCCATTCCATTCCATTCCATTCTATTCCATTCCATTCCATTCCATTCTATTCCATTCCATTCTTTCTTTTCTATTCTTTTCTTTTCTTTTCTTTTCTTTTCTTTTCTTTCTTTTCTATTCTTTTCTACTCTACTCTACTCTACTCTACTCTACTCTACTCTACTCTACTCTACTCTACTCTACTCTACTCTATTCTATTCTTTCTGGAATCTGAAAATATCATCTCGAAAAGGACGCATGGATTATTTGCAATCCTCTGCCTAAGATCCAGCGGCCTTCATTTTACCTTTTAATCTATTTATTCTTCTGCCGCTGAGGGAGAGCATCTTCCCGCACCAAGAAATATTCACTCTGCACTCAAATCAATAAAGGCATTTGGTTGCTTGAGAAGGAGAAGGGCGGCAGAATGAGGATGTTAATTTGCCTCCTGATTTTCTTCAGTGCGCATTTGTGAACTTTTGCATTTGTCCTGTAAACTTGAGTTTGACTCTCAAGAGATTGCTACCAGCTTGCAATCTTTGAAGAAGAGAGAAAGAATTAACGAGAGGAGAATGTTCAGGGTCACCCTGTTCTGTACAACGTCATAAAACAGAGCAATGCTGTCGAAGCATTAGATAAACAAAGCAATGTTTTTTGCCTTAGCTAGCTATCAGCACAGGCTGTGCTAAACTGGTTTTTTTTTAAAAAAAAGTTTTATTGGATTTTTTATTTTTAAATATACATCAATATCAATACATGAACAGTGCGGCCACTGGGTATAATTCATTTTGATACAAATAGCAATAATGATGATGATGATGATGATGATGATGTTATAGAAAATGAGTAGGTGAAGATCTTGTGGGACTTTCGAATACAGACGGATTGTCACTTGGAACACAACACGCCAGATATCGCAGTTGTCCAAAACCAAAATGTACAATTTATTGACATTGTGGTACCAGGAGATGCCAGAGTCGAAAAAAAAGAACTGGAAAAAATCATGAAATATCGCAACCTGGCCATCGAAACTACACGATTATGGATGAAACTTGTGACAGTGATACCCATTGTCATCGGGGCACTTGGTACCATGTCCAAGAATTTTATAAGATACATCAGCAAATTGCAGCTTCCTGCAATAACACCAGCGGAACTGCAAAAAACTGTGCCACTCGGAACATCGTACATCTTAAGAAGGTCCTTGGTTGATCCCTAGGACGCTGGCAGCGACCAGTATCAACCATTAGCACCAGTCAATGGTATTTGTGATGCATTTTTGAATGTTCAGTTGACTGAGTTTCATATTTAATGAATAAAGATAATGATAATAATAATATTTGTTACATTAATCAATTTTATATAATCCTATTTTAATATACGTTTGTTTTAGAGTAGTTATTCAATATTTCAATGTTCTATTTTAACGCCAATGATATTATTAAACACAGATAGTAATACCATCTTTCAACCTCTAATTTTTCCGCCTAGTTATTATAAGTAATAACTAGATGGAAAGTTTAGAGGTTGCTAATATTCCCCCTATTTCTTATTTCTACCTCTATTCTAGCTTCTAGTCAGGCCACCATTACTAATCCTAGTGTTAATACACATGTTTATATTAAGACATAGTCCTTCATTATTTGGTTATTCAAAGTCTCGGTACGCCATTAGGCAGTCCTAAACTTAACAAACATTCGTTTAGTGACCGCTCAAAGTTAACAGCAGTTACGATTTTTCTCGCCGTATTTGTTAAGTGAATCGCAGCAGTTGTTAAATCAGTAACACGGTTGTTAAGTGAGTCGGGTTTCCCCCTTGATTTCGCTTGTCAGAAGGTTGCAAAAGGGAATCGGGTGACACCCCCCCCCCGGGACACTGCAACCCTGTCACAAAGGTGAGTCAAGCATCCGAACGTCAATCACATAACTGTGGGGGATGCTGCAACGGTCATAAGTGTGAAAAATGGTTGACTCAGCCTTCCGTCCTTCCGAGGTTGGTCAAATGACCCAAATTGTTGGGGGCAAGAGGCTGACTCTGTAAACTGCTAAGAGAGGGCTGGAAAGCACTGCAAAGCGGTATATAAGTCTAAAGGCTATTGCGAAGGAAGGAAGGAAGGAGCTGTGGTGGCGCAGTGGTTAGAATGCAGTATTGCAGGCTAACTCTGCCCACTGCCAGCAGTTCGATCCCGACTGACTCAAGGTTGACTCAGCCTTCCATCCTTCCATGGTC
Source organism: Pantherophis guttatus (assembly GCF_059756535.1). NCBI lineage: Eukaryota > Metazoa > Chordata > Lepidosauria > Squamata > Colubridae > Pantherophis > Pantherophis guttatus. The sequence continues at coordinate 5,382,887 of NC_142067.1, read as the reverse complement.
GGTCAAATGAGGACTCAGATTGTTGGGGGCAAGAGGCTGACTCTGTAAATCGCTTAGAGAGGGCTGTAAACCACTGTGAAGCGCGATTATAAGTCTTAAGGGCTATTGCTATTGCTACAAACAAGGTGGCGAAGGTATCCAACACGCACCTTCCTCCTCCGATTTCCCCCAAAACAACAACCCTGTGAGGTGGGCTGGGCAGGGTTGAGGACTCTAGAATCAGGCCTGAGATATGACCCAATGAGCTCACGGCAGGGGTGGGTTCTAACCGGCTTTACTACCGGTTCTCTTTGTGCGCACACTTCACGCATGATCGCCTCTTCGGTCGCACACTTTGTGCGCGATCGCCGTACGCATGCTCGGTTTGCTCGCCTGCATGCCAAACTTGCGCTTTGCGCAAGCGCGTTGCGAATCTGCCCAGCTGAGGTGCGGCAATCCGCTCTGCCGCACCTCTCAGCTGGGCGAAAAAAGAAGGAATTTAAGGTCGGCATAACGCCGGGGCGGGCGGGAGGGCCCAGCTCCCGAAGACAGAGAACTGGTTCGGTGATGTCATATCATCACCGCTACCGGCTCTCGCGAACCGGGCCGAACCGGGAGGAACCCACCACTGGCTCACGGTTGTCTCAAAGCCGCTCCTTCGATATTCACCTCTTCGCGGCAATAGGAATGACCTCTCCTATTCTTTTCCGGAGCTATAAATATCATTTCCTGGGATGAGTTTAAAAAAAAAACATAATTTGCAGTGTTTCTTGCAAGGCCCTTTCCCCACCCACCCATCCCTACCCCCGTTGTCTTTCCTGCGTGTCTGTTTTGTCTCAGCGGTGTGTGATGCAAACCAAAAGGCATTTCTTGTCGGTGCGTTTTGGCCTTTCGGAAATGGTGGCCAAAAAAAAAAAAGAAGGGATGAAATTTTGAGGAGGAAGAAACGGCGTAACGGCTCGAACCTGCTCTGTTCCGCCAGTTCCGCAGAAGAAGAAAAAGGAATAAAGTGATTGGGATTCAGAGAGATTTTAATCTGCTTTCTTTCTTTCTCTGAAAGGCAGCTGAGTGAGGAACCTGCGTGTACCACGGAAGGAGAGGCAGCTTGGCCTTAATTAAGGATGCCACACAACGGGGTTTAATGCAATTTTGATAATGGGCTTTGAATCAAACCACATGTCTCTCGCTTTGCGAGTCCGTGCCAAGAGAGCGGATGTAATTTTGGAAGACTTGGGACTGGCCGGGCATGGCTGCACATTTAAGGAGTGGGAAGAACTGGAATGTGCAGAGATGGATATGTTAACTCTAAAAATCAAAGAAAAAGAAGAATCGGAATATTTTATAACATGGGGACTTTTCTATAAACGGTTAGCTGACAGATACAGAGCAAGGGTGAAATCCAATTTTTTTTTTTTACTACCGGTTCTATGGGTGTGGCTTGGTGGGCGTGGCAGGGGAAGGATGCTGCAAAATCTCCATTCCCTCCCCACTCCAAGGGAAGGATACTGCAGAATCCCCATTCCTACTTCGCTCCTGAGGGAAGGATGCTGCAAAATCTCCATTCCCTCCCCACTCCTGGGGGAAGGATACTGCAAAATCTCCATTCCCACCTCAATCCTGAGGGAAGGATGCTACAAAATCTCCATTCCCTTCCCACTCCTGAGGGAAGGATACTGCAAAATCTCCATTCCCACCCCACTCCAGGGGAAGGATATTGCAAAATCTCCATTCCCTCCCCACTCCTGGGGGAAGGATATTGCAAAATCTCCCTTCCCACCCCACTCCGGGGGAAGGATACTGTAAAATCTCCATTCCCTTCCCACTCCTGAGGGAAGGATACTGTAAAATCTCCATTCCCTTCCCACTCCTGAGGGAAGGATACTGCAAAATCTCCATTCCCACCCCACTCCTGAGGGAAGGATGCTGCAAAATCTCCATTCCCACCCCAGCCAGAGGGGGTATTTGCCGGTTCTCCGAACTGCTCAAAATTTCCGTTACCGGTTCTCCAGAACCTGTCGGAACCTTCTGGATTTCACCCCCGATAGAGAGGTTAGAGGAGCGAATTTATGCGAAATATGGACTACATGAGAAAGGAAAACTGATGAGTAAATATTCTGATGCTTATATAATTGATACCATAATGGAAGAAAGTATACTTTTCAATAACGATTGGTATTATCGAATATATGTTTATATGTACATGGTTATAGTGACTATGATGATGTTTATATTTTAACACTTTGGACTCCTAGAAAACACACTGTTCAATATAGAAATGGAATTTGTGATATAAAAAAAATATTTATACCAGGGAGAGGGAGAACTTAGAAACCCTTCCCCTTTCTACCTCAAGGTCTTTGTTTCAGGGGGTTAAAGCCTCCCCCCGAATTCGGCGGTACGCAACACAGCTAGTCCTCGACTTACAATTGTAATCAAGCCTAAAATTTCTCTTGCGAAGTGAGACACTCGTTAATTGGTTAATTGTTCTCACTATCAGAAAACTTCTCCTTAGTTCCAAGTTGCTTCTCTCCTTGATGAGTTTCCATCCCTTGTTTCTTGTCCTGCCTTCAGGTGCTTTGGAGAATAGCTTGACTCCCTCTTTTTGAAGTTCTCGTGGTCAAGGACGTTGCCTGAGTCAACTTGGCTGGCTTTTCGTATTTTGATTCATCAATCATCCTTTTGATCTTCTCTTGATCTTGGGCGCCTAATTGTTAGTGCACCTAGCGTGCGATTGGATTTTCACGCCCCCGTGCGCTCAGATGGATTGTACGTACTCAGACACCCATCATATATTTCATTAAGCTCAGTACGGTATCCAGCACAGAAAAAGTTTACTCACTGAGTAAGCCTGTTGGACGTTAGATCCCTTGCTTCCTCACACTGCCCATCGTTTGTCTTTTTATTCCCTTGATTATAATTTCTTTGATCGTTGTAAGGCAGACCCTTGTGGACTGGCATGCAAGTTTAGTGAATAATAATTGTTGGAATAGAATAGAATAACAGAGTTGGAAGGGACCTTGGAGGTCTTCTAGTCCAACCCCCTGCTTAGGCAGGAAACCCTACACCACTTCAGACAAAGGGTTATCCAATCTCTTCTTAAAAATTTCCAGTGTTGGAGGATTTACAACTTCTGGAGGCAAGTTGTTCCACTGGTTAATTGTTCTAACTGTCAGGAAATTACTCTTTAGTTCTAGATTGCTTCTCTCCTTGATTAGTTTCCACCCGTTGCTTCTTGTCCTACCCTTGCAGTCCCTTTTCTTTCTTTCTTTCTTTCCTTCCTTCCTTCCTTCCTTGCTTGCTTGCTTGCTTCCTTCCTTCCTTCCTTCCTTCCTTTCTTCCTTGTAGTCTCTTTCCATTCCTTCTCTCCCTCCCTCCCTCCCTCCTTCCTTCCTTCCCTTCCTCCCTCCCTCCTTCCTTCCTTTCATCTTTCCTTCCTTCTTTCCTTCCTTCCCTCCCTCCCTCCCTCCTTTCCTTCCTTCCTTCCTTCCTTCCTTCCTTCCTTCCTTCCTTCCTTCCTTCCTTCCTTCGAATAGAATAGAATAACAGAGTTGGAAGGGACCTTGGAGGTCTTCTAGTCCAACCCCCTGCTTAGGCAGGAAACTCTACACCACTTCAGACAAATGGTTGTCCAGTCTCTTCTTAAAAACTTCCAATGTTGGAGAATTTACAACTTCTGGAGGCAAGTTGTTCCACTGATTAATTGTTCTCACTGTCCGGAAATTTCTCCTTAGTTCTAAGTTTCTTCTCTCCTTGATTAGTTTCCATCTGTTGCTTCTTGTCCTGCCCTCAGGTGCTTTGGAGAAGAGCTTGACTCCCTCTTTTTTGGGGCAGCCCCTCAAATATTGGAAGACTGCTATCATGTCTCCCCTAGTCCTTCTTTTCTTCAGACTAGACACACCCAGTTCCAGCCCAGTTATTATTAAACCTCCAGTGTTGGAGCGCCCACAATTTCTGGTGGCAAGTCGTTCCACTGATTAATGTCAGTTAAATTAATCTAACTGTCAGGAAATTCCTCCTTAGTTCTAGGTTGCTTCTCTCCTTGATTAGTTTCCATCCGTTACAGATAGTCCTCGAGTTACGAACACAATTGAGCCCAACATTTATGTTGCTAAATAAAACATTTATTAAATGAGTTTGTCCCATTTTACGAACTTTCTGCCCACAGTTGAATCACGGCAGTTGTTTTTTGTTTTTTGTTTTTTTAATTTGATTTTTTATGCCGCCCTTCTTCGGAGACTCAGGGCGGCTTACAATGCGTTAAGCAATAGCCTTCATACTTTTGTATATATTTATACAAAGTCAGCTTATTGCCCCCACAAACTGGGTCCTCAATTTACCCACCTTAGAAAGGATGGAAGGCTGAGTCAACCTTGAGCCTGGCGAGATTCGAACTTACAGTAATTGCAGACAGCTGGTGTTAATCGCAATGCTATTAGTCTGCTGAACCACCAGGCCCTTGTTAAGTTAGTAACATGGTTGTTAAGTGAATCTGGCTTCCCTGTTGCTTGTCAGAAAGTCACAAAAGCAGATCATGTGACCGTCATGAATATGAACCCGTTGCCAAGCGTCCGAATTTGCGTCATGTGACCATAGGGATGTTGCAATGCTCGTAAGTGCGAAAAACGGTCATAAATCTTTTTTTTTCCATTGTAGCTTTGAACGGTCACTAAATGAACCGTTGTAAGTTGAGGATTACCTGTACTTCTTGTGCTGTCTTCAGGTGCTTTGGAGAATAGCTTGACTCCCTCTTCTTTGGGGCAGCCCCTGAGATATTGCAAGACTGCTATCATGTCTCCCCTACTCCTTCTTTTCATCAAACTAGTCCAGGGTTCTGCAACCTTAAAACACTCAAAGAGCCATTTGGATCCGTTTCCCACAGAAAAGAAAACACCGGGAGCCACAAAACCCTTCCCGTGCCTGACTATTTCTTAAGCAACCACAAAACTAGCATCTATAGTCAAATTAAATGTTCTGTTTTCTTCTGAAACTTTTTCTGTCTTCCATCTTTCCTAACATCAGGGTCTTCTCCAAGGAGTCTTCTCTTCTTATTTGGTGGCCAAAGTATTTGAACTTCAGTATTTATCCTTCCGGCTGGACGCGGTGGCTCAGTGGCTAAGACGCTGAGCTTGTTGATCAAAAGGTCGGCAGTTCAGCAGTTCGAATCCCTGGTGTCGCGTGATGGGGTGAGCTCCCGTCCCTTGTCCCAGCTTCTGCCAACCTAGTAGTTCGAAAGCACGTAAAAAAAAAATGCAAGTAGAAAAATAGGGACCACCTTTGGTGGGAAGGTAACAGTGTTCTGTGCGCCTTTGGCGTTGAGTCATGCTGGCCACATGACCACGGAGACGTCTTCGGACAGCGCTGGCTCTTCGGCTTTGAAACGGAGATGAGCACCACCCTCTAGAGTCGGGAACGAGTAGCACCTATGTACGAGGGGAACCTTTATCTTATTGATCCTTCCAAAAAACAACCAGGGTTAATTTCCTTATGCTTTCTTTCTTTTTTTTTTTCCTTTCCTTTCTTTCTTTTTGCCGTCCTATCTTTGCATAATTTGCAACCGTTCCCAACTTTGCAAAGGAGCCACATTGGGCTGGAAACTTTCAAAATGCCTTTTAAAAGCAGCTCCGTGGGCTTCCTTGGGAACGACGGAAGATGCTTAGAAATTGGCCTTTGGTTAGTAGCTTCCTCTTAGTGTTTTAAGTCGCGGAGGATTGCAATTCCCTCACTCTTTCCCTGGGGCTGTCCTTGAAAAGCTTCCAGAAGATTCCAGCTGGTCCAGCGTACAGCTGTTTGAGTAGCCGTAGGAGTTGCCACATTCCGTCACGTAAGCTACTCTGGCTGCTGGGTCCCTTAGCTTGCAGGTGCAATTCTCTTGCAGTGATACAGCGTGTAAATTCCAGTTTGGTTTGCCCCCAGCCCACTCCCAGCCAAAACCCCTTTATCCAGATCCAGATTACACCCGCTAGTGCGGCTCAGCCCGCAAAAACAAAGCTTAGATGTTTATCTATCGAATCTCAGCAAACATCCAAAAGAAGACGACGGGATTAAAAAAGCAAGCAAAAATAAGGAAAGGAGAGAGAAATATGAACTACAGGAAAGAATTTGCATCCATGTACTACGAAAAGATCGGGGGCACGATGGCTCAGCAGTTAAAGCCGGGTCAGTTTGAAAAGCCGGGTTCGAGACCCGAGCAATGCCCGATGGGGTGAGCTCCCGTTCCTTGCTCCAGCTCCTGCCCGCTTAGCAGTTCGAAAGCATGCCGATGCGAGTAGATCAGAGGTGGGTTTCAGCAGGTTCTGACCAGTTCTGGAGAACCGGTAGCGGAAATTTTGAGTAGTTTGGAAAACCGGTAGTAAAAATTCTTGACAGGCCCCGCCCTCATCTATTCTCTGCCTCCCGAGTCCCAGCTGATCGGGAGGAAATGGGGATTTTGTAGTATCCTTCCCCTGGAGTGGAGTGGGAATGGAGATTTTATAGTATCCTTCCCCTTCCATGCCCACCAAGCCACACCCACAGAACTGGTAGTAAAAAAAATTGAAACCCACCACTGGAGTAGATCAATAGGTACCACTTCAATGGGAACATCACAGCGTTCCATGCATCTTGGCGTATAGTATAGAATAGAATGAATGAATTGGAAGGGACCTTGGCAGGTCCTCTAGTCCAGCCCCCGGCTCAAGCAGGAAAACCTATACCATTTCAGAGAAGTGACTGTCCGGTCTCATCTTAAAAACATCCAGTGATGGAGCTGTTCTGTCCCCGTCTCACACACGCACACAAACAGATAGCCAGGGGTTAAATAAAACTGGCAGACAACAAATTCTTTCGATAAGAGGATTGGCAGCAACCCAGTAGCTGCTTGCCAAGAACTTTACCCATAAAGGGAGGGGTTGTTCCCCAACAGATAAAGCCAAACAAGATACACACAGTTCAAGAATTGTCAAGTGCAGTCCGTATTAAATCCAAGGTAGATATTGTTGTTGCAAAGATACAATGTGACTCGCTAGTAGTTAGTTTTGTCCGTCACAGAGTCTGAATGGCTACCTCACTCCCTTATATCCCCTGTGGGGTGTGGTCCAGTGACTCAGCTTAATCTCTGGCACGCCTCCTTTTCTGCTGCGTGCGCTTGTCTCTCTGACGCTGGCGTGGATCCAGCCAAGACTTATCTCCGTCACTGTCTGACTGTGAGGAGATACCTGGCTCCTGGCCAATCTCTTCTCCTTCGGGAGACACCTGAGGCATTGCCAGAGAGGAGGGTCCTGGAGAGGGAGGCCTGGCCAACTCCTTTCCTTCATGTTTGGAGCCTTCTCCCTCCGATAAATCGGCCTCGGGGGTCGGAGTCACAACAGGAGCGCCCATGATTTCTGGAGGCGTGTTGGCCACAGGACCACAGAAGGGGCTTTGGACAATGCTGGGGTCTTTCAGCTGACAAACGGATTTGAGCATTGCACCCTAGATAGGGAAATTTTTGCACATATCTTGCAAAGCAACACAACTTTCCCACAAAAAGTTTACATTGTAGCTCCAAGCCGATGGACAAACAAACTTACAAGGGCACAGCAAGGGGCATTTCTATAGATGACTCAAAACCCAAAAATTGGTAGAGAAAATCCTTCCAGTGGAATCAACTCTGCCACAGTGCAGAAGACGAAATAGTCCAGAAAGGGAAAGTTGCTGACTTCCCAGTGTAGCTGGGATCTCCTCGTGGTCTCTTTTCCCAACTCCTAACCGGGTTACGAATTCTTCTTTACTCTTTTAAGATCGGATGAGTTTGACAGGAAGTTGCTAATGAACACCACACATTAATGCCGGCTTTCCGTATATTGGAAAAGGAAAAAAAAAAGGATAGCTAAAAATAAGTAATCAAGCCCAGCCCAATTACATTTAGCTTTAATTACCTGTAAAAACATACGTCTGGCTCTGCAATTTAAACATCGCTGTATCTCGGGGTGCTAAAAAAGAAGAGGAAGTCGACGCTTAACAATTAGGGGATGAATTAAATTGAGAAATGCCAGCATCAAAAAAAAAAAATACCTGCACAGGACAGATCTATTATAGTGGGATCGAAAAACCGTGGATTTTGTGAAAAAAAGCTTTCCGCAATGGAGTGGGACTCATCCAGGGGTGGGTTCTAAATTTTTTTTACTACCGGTTCTGTGGGCGTGGCTTATTTTGTGGGTGTGGCTTGGAGGTCATGTGACTAGGTGGGTGTGGCTAGCTGGTCAGAGTCATTTCTGGAAGGTCCTCGCACTTACGACCAGTCCTCGCACTTACGACCCAACTCATTTGTTTGCTTTTAACTCTGATCAGCTGTAGGGCGGCCGTTGGAAGTCCCGCGGCAAGAGTTTAAACAGTTTTTTTCCCTCTAGTCATCAGCTGGGACTCAGGAAGCAGCAATAGATTGGGGGTGGGACCAAATAAAAGGTAAGAATAACGTGGGTGGGGGGGGTGAGAACCAGTTCGGTGACATCATATCGTCACCGCTACCGGCTCGGCCAAACCGGACCGAACCGGGAGAAACCCACCACTGGACTCATCTGATGGATGCCATGTGAGTCCGGTTAAACCAGGAGTGTCAAAAGTCAAGGCCTGCGGGCCGGGTCCGTCTTGTGGGGTGCATAAATCTGGCCCATGGGGCCGGCCTGGAAATATCAAAAGACGAGCCCGCAGTGCAGTGGTGAAATGTAAAATTTGTTACTACCGGTTCTGTGGGCGGGACTTGGTGGGGGGGTAATGTGACTGGGTGGGCGTGGTCAACCTTTTTATAAAAAAAAACCTTTTAAAAGCATTTTTTCTACAATCTCTTCGGCCGAATCACCAAGAGATGGTGAGTTCTAGTCCCGCCTTAAGCACGAAAGCCGATTGCGTGTTCTGCCCCAGCTACGGACCCCAAAGAACGCAGCACACACAAAGTCCGTTCAAACCTTAGTTTACTAAATAAACCAGTTTTTTACCACAACGGCTGTTAATTAACTGCATTAACAGCCGCCAAGAATTCAAAGAATAATAACTGAAAGCTTACTGTGGTTGGCAGAATGCCCAGAAGCAATTTGCAGGAAGCCGATAAGATAAGCAAGACAAGACACGAAGGTATGCGAACGAAGTTGTTCCCTGCAAATTGCTTCAGTCGGCGTTCCTCCTTAAATAGGCTAAGGGAGTGGCCAATTAGCCCCAAGCCTTACTCTCGAGGAGACCTCCTCCTGAGGAGCCACTCCTGCCTTTTGGCAGCTCTGCGTGCACGTGCATCGAGAAGACGCTCCTCCTCTTCGTCCTCTTCGCTTGAGGGAGCTTCTGAAGGTTTTGAAGGCCTCTGGCACCACATTTTCTCCAGCCTCCTCATTGTCCGACTCGAGTGCCAGCTGCACAAGCTGCTAGCGCAGCACCACACCAGCCTCCTCGCTGTCGGAATCAGCTACCAGCTGCACAGGCCGCGTACGGGCCACAACATTGGGCGACTCTGGGCCAATCACCAGGAGATGATGAGTTCTACTCCCACCTTAGGCATGAAAGATGGTTGTACGATTTTGAGCCAATCCCTCTCTCTCTCTCAGCCCAGTCCACCTCACAGGGTTGTTGTTGTGTTGAAAATTGGAGGAGGATTATGGATATATTGGATATGTTCGCCACCTTATTTGTAAAAATAAGAAAGGAAGGATACAAATAAACAAAACTGCTCACCTGTCCACTACCATGGTTTTTTCCCCACCTTTCTAGGAACAAGAAAACACTTATTTCCCAATCAGCCCACTCTCTTTCCTTTTCCCACAAGGGAAAAAAAAAAAAGAAAGCTGCTGTGGATGATTGTCTCTGTCCATACCTATCACCTTTAAAGCAGTGCTCCACTTAGCGCCACGGGAGAGCAGGAGGCCATAAGTCGCAGCGGCCAGCCAGAATGAAGCATTGCCACTTAAAACCACCCTGATGCAAAATCTCCTCCGTGATAGGAATAAACCTGCATAATAAACGAAATCCCCAGGCCTGTGTGACATTTACTCAACTCCTAAAGTTGTCAGCTGGAGTCCCTCCGCTTTAATGCACACGTCTCTCCTTCGACTTATTTACAATTCTCACCGGCCACCGGTTCCCAAACACGGGGCAGGCTACAAGCAGGATTCGTAAGAGCAGGACATTTTAAAGCAGTGTTTCCAAAGCTTGGCCCCTTTAAAATGAGTGGACTTCAACTCCCAGAATTCCCCAGCCAGCAAGGTCAAGGACTTTGTAATTTATATAAATAATGCAAAGCGATAAACAGACATAATACTCCTATTTTCCACACAACAACAACCCTGTGAGGTGGGCTGGGCTCAGAGAGAGTAACTGTGCCCAAAGTCACCCAGCTGGCTTTCATACCCATGGCAGGACTAGAACTCACCATCTCCTGGTGATTGGCTCAAAGTCATCCAGCATATCTAAGGCGGGACTAGAACTCACCATCTCCTGGTGATTGGCTCAAAGTCATCCAGCATACCTAAGGCGGGACTAGAACTCACAGTCTCCTGGTGATTGGCTCAAAGTCATCCAGCATACCTAAGGCGGGACTAGAACTCACAGTCTCCTGGTGATTGGCCCAAAGTCACACAGCCGACTTTCATGCCTAAGGCAGGACTAGAACTCATCATCTCCTGGTGATTGGCTCAAAGTCATCCAGCATACCTAAGGCAGAACTAGAACTCACCGTCTCCTGGTGAGCGGACCAAAGTCACCCAACCGGCTTTCATGCTTAAGACAGTACTAGAACTCACCATCTCCTGGTAATTGACCCAAAGTAACCTTGCCAGCTTTCATGCCTAAGGCGGGACTAGAACTCACCATCTCCTGGTGATTGGCCCAAAGTCACCCAGCCGACTTTCATGCCTAAGGCAGGACTAGAACTCACCATCTCCTAGTGATTGGCCCAAAGTAACCTTGCCAGCTTTCATGCCTAAGGCGGGACTAGAACTCACAGTCTCCTGGTTTCTAGTCTTGTGCCTTTGCCAAGATTGGAGGAGTTTTTCTAATTAAATAACGACCTCGGGGAGATGGGGGGGAAAAAAATAGAAGAGCAGCAGCTAAAAACGTGCCATGTCTGTAAGAAGGATTATTTGCAAGAATTTTTTTGCTCCTTGGGGACAGATCGGTCAATTAGCTAATTGGTTTTTTGGGGGGGTGAGTTCTGGTGTCAGCCTGGTGGTGATTTGGAAAGGAAATGTCTACATGCGCCATAAAGGGTGTGTGCAAATAATGTGACACTTGTGACAGCTGAAAGCAGCCCACCCACCCCTTAAAACTTGCATGTTTAATGTCTGTAATAATTGCAGCGGGAGAGGAAGGGAAAGGAGGTTAGGAAACTATCAGGAAAACATTGAAACGTGTCGGGCGCGAAATATTTCTCAGTTAGCCATCTTCCGTTGCTGCCTTACATACTGGTAGGCCAATAGCACGTTCTCCTAGGTCCATGATGGCGAATTTATGGCACGCGTGCCACAGGTGGCACACATAACCATATCAGTGGGCACGCAAGCTCAGCTCCCGATGGGACTGGAAGTTGTCAAACGGGCCATTTTTGGCCTCCGGAGTGCCTCCGGAGAGATGGGGAAGGCTGTTTTCGCCCTCCCCAGACGCCTAGAGAGGTCCTGGAGCCAGGTGAGAAAGAAAAACGGGCCTACCGGGCCATTGCGTGCCGTGAGCGGGGGATGGGTGGGTCGCATAGAATTATGGGTATGGGCACGTGCGCGCGTGACCCCCCCTGTCCCCGCCCCTTCCTGGCACGCGATGGCAAAAAGATTAGCCATCACTGTCCTAGGTACAGGAAGTCCTCCAGTTATAACCACAATCGAGGCCAACATTTCCATCGCTCTGCGAGACAGTTGTTAAGTGAACCTTGCCCCCTTTTGCAACCTTTCCCTTAACTCGTTGTTAAGTGAATCACTGCAGTTGTAAAATTAGCAACGCCGTCGTTCAGAATATGGCTTTCCCCCCTTGACTTCGCTGGTCAGAAGATCACAAAATGGATAGTGCCGCCATCGTAAATATGACTCAGTTGCCAAGCGTCTGAATTTTGATCACATAATCGTGGAGACGCTTGAGGTGGTCGTAAGTGTGAAAAACGATCATTTTTCAGGGTCGTCGTAACACTGAACAGTCAGTAAACGAAGTGTTGTAAGTTGAGGGCTCCCAGTAATTTCCACTTGGGCGAGGATGGGAGTTGGAGTCCAAGATGTGTGCAAAAATCCCAGTGGTCTTCCGGGTGCGATTCAAGGTGTTGGTTACCACCTTTAAAGCGCTCCATGGCATAGGACCCGGGTACCTTCGAGACCGTCTTCTGCCACCAATAGCCTCCCACAGGCCAGTCCGCTCCCACAGAGAGGGTCTCCTCAGGGTGCCATCGGCCAAGTCATGTCGGCTGGCGACACCCAGGGGGAGGGCCTTCTCTGTGGGAGCCCCAGCCCTGTGGAATGAACTGCCCCCGGAAATTCGTAAGATTTCTGACCTCCGGGTATTTCGCTGCGCACTTAAGACCCTATTGTTCCACCAGGCTGGGTTAGCAATATAATTTTAAATTGGATGTTTTAAATTTTTGGGGTTTTAAATTAAGCCAAATTTATTTAATATTTTTAAATTATTTTAAATTGATGTTTATTCTGTTTTTTAATTAGGCTGTACACCGCCCTGAGTCCTTCAGGAGAAGGGCGGTATAGAAATAAAATTATTATTATTATTATTATTATTATTAAAAATAAAGGTTGGATTTTAGCTTCCATGTATGAGTGGAACCTAGGGCCTTTCTATGCAGAGCCCTGGTGGTGCAGCGTTTAGAATGCAACATTGCAGGCAAATTCTGCCCACTGCCAGCAGTTCGATCCTGACCGGCTCAAGGTTGACTCAACCTTCCGTCCTTCCGAGATCGGTAAAATGAGGACCCAGATTGTTGGGGGCAATAGGCTCACTCTGTAAACCACTTAGGGCAGAAGGAAGGAAGGAAGGAAGGGGCTGTGGGGCCACAGTGGTTAGAATGCAGTATTGCAGACTAAGGATAACTCCACAGCCAGGAGTTCGATCCTGACCGGCTCAAAGTTGACTCAGCCTTCCACCCTTCCGACGTCGGTAAAATGAGGATCCAGATTGTTGGGGGCAAGAAACTGACTCTGTAAATTGCTTAGAGAGGGCTGTAAACCCTTGTGAAGTGTTATAACACATTGATTCAATAACAGAGTTGGAAGGGACCTTGGAGGTCTTCTAGTCCAACCCCCTGCTTAAGTAGGAAACCCTACACCACTTCAGACAAATGGATGTCCAACATCTTCTTAAAAGCTTCCAATGTTGGAGCATTCACAACTTCTGGAGGCAAATTGTTCCACTGATTAATTGTTCTCACTGTCAGGAAATTTCTCCTTAGTTCTAAATTGCTTCTCTCCTTGATTAGTTCCCATCCATTTTTGTCTTGTCTTCTGGTGTTTGGAGAATAAGTGCACCCCCTCTTCTTTGTGGCAACCCCTCAAATATTGGAAGGCTGCTCCGAGTTCTTTTTGTCCAGCCTTCAGATGCTTTGGAGAATAACAGAATTGAGTAACAGAGTTGGAACACACCTTGGATGTCTTCTAATCCAGCCCCATATTGAAGCAAGAAATCCTATTTCAGACAAATATTTATCTTAAAAACCTCCAGTGTTTGGAGTACTTCTGGAGATAAATCGTCCCACCGGTTTATTGTTTTCACTGTCAGGAAATTTCTCCTTTGTTCTAAGTTGCTTCTCTCCTTGATCGGTTTCCATCCATTACTTCTTGTCCTGCCTTCAGGTGCTTTGGAGAATAGTGATGGGATTCAGCCGGTTTAGGCCGGTTCGGGCAAATCAGTAGTTAAATTGTTCAGTAGGCCCGCCCCGGCCCGCCCCTTCCAGGAGTCCCCATGCGCCCCATTTTGGCTCCCAAGTAAGTGCAGGGAGGCCTACTAGGCCCAAAACGGGGCACGGGGAGTGTATCGTGGCCTCCCTCGTGCCCCGTTTTTGCTCCCAGAGGGGCGCAGTAGGCTGAGTGCTGTCTGTCACACCCCCTGGCCACGCCCACTATGGCCACGCCCACCCAGCCGGTCATTAAGGCAGAGAACCAGTGGTTAATTTTTTTTTAATCCCACCACTGAGAATAGTTTAACTCCCTCTTCTTTGTGGGAGCCCCTCAAATATTGGAAGACTGCCATCGTGTCACCCCAAGTCCTTCCTTTCATCAAACCGGACATACCCAATTCCCGCATTTTCAGCAACCACATAAGTCCAGTTGCTATTCCTATCTCTTGCCTCTGTCAGGAAACTTATCTTTCATTCTATAGGGGAGGAAGTGTTTCCTTTTCCCATCAGGATGTTTACCATAAAGCTGCTCTAAAATTGTGTGTAGTTGTAGTTTTGTTTTCTCCCCCGAGCACCCCACACAGGTTGCTGCAAGAGGAAAACCAGTTGCAAGCTATAGTAATTATTTTTTTCCGGCAACCAACCCAAGTGTTTTCTTGTTTTTTTTTTCACTTTCCCCATTTACGCCTGCGATAAAAATCAGCAATGAAATCAGTTTATTCTTACGTGGCTGAAATTTGAAGTTCGAAGAAGCGCTACGAAAAAAAAAAAAGCTTTATAGAGAATAGAATTCCTGTTTTTCCTGCTGTTAAGCCTCATACCGCTTGTCCTCGACGTACGACCACAATCGAGCCCAAAATCTGCAGTGCTAAGCGAGACAGTCCTTAAGTGAGTTTCATCCCATTTTGCGACCTTCCTTGCTGCCGTTGTTAAGCGAATCCCGTCAGCTGCTAAGTTAGTGACTGGACGGTTCAGTAAATCTGGCTTTCCCCGTGGATTTTGCTTGTCTGAAGGTCGCAAAAGGGAATCACGTGACGCCAAGAGACTGCAACCGTCATAAATACGAGTCAGTGGCCAAGCGGGAGAATTTTGATCACATCACCATGGGGATGCTGCAGTGGTCGTAAGTGTGAAAAACAGTCATAAGTCCCTTTTGTTTTTTTCAAATCCCTTGAACAATTATGTCTCGCTTGGCAAGAGAAATTCTGGGCTCAATTGTGCTCGTACGTTGAGGACTAGCTGCATTTTTTTTTAAATTTAAAAAAGTTTTTTATTTTAAACACAATAAAAACACATTAAAAATCAAACATATACATACAACAAAAAGTAACACAAAAAAGAAAAATATCACTTTTCTTTCAGCTTTTTTTTTTTTAAATGGCATAATGTAAACCAGGCTGGAAGTCACCACCACGGTGATTTCCCCCCAAAAAACCAAGAACTTGAGATAAATAAAATTCAATGGTGAAAAAAGTAAAGTTCTACATTTAGGCAAGGAAAACCAAATGCACAGGTACAGTATAGGTGGGCTCAGTAGTAGTAACTGTGAGAGGGATCTTGGAGTCCTAGCGGACAACCATTTAGATAGGAGCCAGCCGTGTGCGGCAGCTGCCAAAAAAGCCAACACAGTTCTAGGCTGCATCAACAGAGGGATAGAATCAAGATCACGTGAAGTGTTAATCCCACTTTATAAGGCCTTGATAAGGCCACACTTGGAATAATGCATCCAATTTTGGACGCCATTTTGTAAAAAAGATGTGGAGACTCTAGAAAGAGTGCAGAGAAGAGCAACAAAAGTGATTAGGGGACTGGAGCAGTGGTGAAATCCAAAATTTTTTACTATCGGTTCTGTGGGCGTGGCTTGGGAAGGATACTGCAAAATCTCCATTCCCACCCCACTCCAGGGGAGGGATTCTACAAAATCTCCATTCCCTCCCCACTCCTGGGGGAAGGATACTGCAAAATCTCTATTCCCACCCTACTCTGGGACCAGCCAGAGGTGGCATTTGCCAGTTCTTTGAACTACTCAAAATTTCCGCTACCGGTTCTCCAAACTGCTCAAAATTTCTGCTACCAGTTCTCCAGAACCTGTCAGAACCTGCTGGATTTCACCCCTGGACTGGAAGCTTAAAACATATGAAGAACGGTTGCAGGAACTGGGTATGTCTCGTTTAATGAAAAGAAGGACTAGGGGAGACATGATAGCAGTCTTCCAATATCTCAGGGGCTGCCCCAAAGAAGAGGGAGTCAAGCTATTCTCCAAAGCACCTGAAGGAAGGAGAAGAAGCAATGGATGGAAACTAATCAAGGAGAGAAGCAGCTTAGAACTAAGGAGAAATTTCCTGACAGGGAGAACAATTATAATCAGTGGAACAACTTGCCACCAGAAGTTGTGAATGCTCCAACACTGGAAGTTAATAATAATAATAATAATAATAATAATAATAATAATAATAATAATAATAATAATAATAATAATAATAATAATAATTTTATTTCTATACCGCCCTTCTCCCGAAGGACTCAGGGCGGTGTACAGCCTATTTAAAAACACAAGACAAACATCAATTTAAAATTTAAAATTATTAAATAAATTTGGCTCCATTTAAAACCCCAGAAATTTAAAATACCCCAATTTAAAAATTATCATGTCGATAGCCCGGGCTGGCGGAACAACAGGGTCTTCAGTGCACAGCGAAATACCCGGAGGTCGGGGATCTTACGTATTTCCGGGGGCAGTTCATTCCACAGGGCTGGGGCTCCCATAGAGAAGAAGAGTTTGGATAACCATTTGTCTGAAGTGGTGTAGGGTTTCCTGCCTAAGCAGGGGGTTGGACTAGACAACCTCCAAGGTCCCTTCCTACTCTGTCATTCTATTTCTATCCGAAATCAAGATTTACTCAAGACAGAAAGAAGCCGTGGTAGAGAATATCAGCAGCTGCTATTATTCAAGCCCATCCCTTAATATAGAAATCATGTTCAACCTCTTTTGCATCTATTTTTCTCCCCACCTGTCATAACAGACTCCTTCCCAAACTCCATCTGCCTTTTGTTTTTGTGACAGTCAGATTTGCTGCCCTTCGTCTTGACGATGTGAGAAGAAACTTTCGCGAAAGGGTTTTTTTTTAAAAAAAACCCTCAGGCACTCGAGAAGGGAGGCAAGATTACGTAACCCATACAATCATGTTTCTCCATCTTAGCAATGTTAAGCTGTCTGGACTTCAACTCCCAGAATCCCCTAGCCAGCAAGAGTAAGAAAGAACCCCCCCCCCTTCAAATGAAGAGCAGGAGATGAGAAAAGGAAATTATAATAATTCTACAGCAGCGTTTTTTATTATAATATCCCTCCATAATTTTCTATCAGTGGGCTCCTTGGCCCTCTCGGAGTTTGGGGGGGGTTTCTTGCAGACGTTTTATGACCCAACTAGGTAACATCATCAGTGTTAGAAGGGAGAGTGGGTGTACTGAGTAAACAGTGAATCACTTAATCAAGGAACCATTAAGAACGCTCCCACCAACACTGACAGGGCAAGCCACTAAGATATGAAAATAAGGGCAAACCCCACTCTCTTTTAGCACTGATGATGTTACCTAGTTGGGTAATGAAACTTCTGCAAGAAATGAACCAAACTCAGAGAGCACCAAGGACCCCACAGTTCTCCTCCTCCTCCCTCCATCACCTGTCTCTTCCTCCTCCATTCTCCACTACTACTCCTCTTCCCTCCATCATCTGTCATTCATTCTCCTCCTCCTCCATCCTCCACGCCACAAACTGCACTCCTAGCATTGATGATGTAACCTAGTTGGGTAATGAAATGTCTGGAAGGAAAAAACCAAACTCAGGGAGCACCAAGGACCCCACCCTTCTCCACCTCCTCCCTCCATCATCTGTCTTCTCCTCCTCCATCCTCCACTCCTCCTCCTCCTCTTCCCTCCATCATCTGTCATTCATTCTCCTCATCCTCCATCCTCCACTCCTCCTCCCCTTCCCTCCATCATGTCATTCATTCTCCTCCTCCTCCATCCTCCACTTCTCCTCCTCTTCCCTCCATCATCTGTCTTCTCCTCCATCCTCCACTCCTCCTCCTCTTCCCTCCATCATCTGTCATTCATTCTCCTCATCCTCCATCCTCCACTCCTCCTCCTCTTCCCTCCATCATGTCATTCATTCTCCTCCTCCTCCATCCTCCACTCCTCCTCCTCTTCCCTCCATCATCTGTCTTCTCCTCCATCCTCCACTCCTCCTCCTCTTCCCTCCATCATCTGTCATTCATTCTCCTCATCCTCCATCCTCCACTCCTCCTCCTCTTCCCTCCATCATGTCATTCATTCTCCTCCTCCTCCATCCTCCACTCCTCCTCCTCTTCCCTCCATCATCTGTCTTCTCCTCCATCCTCCACTCCTCCTCCTCTTCCCTCCATCATCTGTCATTCATTCTCCTCATCCTCCATCCTCCACTCCTCCTCCCCTTCCCTCCATCATGTCATTCATTCTCCTCCTCCTCCATCCTCCACTTCTCCTCCTCTTCCCTCCATCATCTGTCTTCTCCTCCATCCTCCACTCCTCCTCCTCTTCCCTCCATCATCTGTCATTCATTCCCCTCATCCTCCATCCTCCACTCCTCCTCCTCCTCCCTCCATCATCTGTCATTCATTCCCCTCATCCTCCATCCGCCACTCCTCCTCCTCTTCCCTCCATCATCTGTCATTCATTCTCCTCATCCTCCACTCCTCCTCCTCTTCCCTTCATCATCTGTCATTCATTCCCCTCATCCTCCATCCTCTATTCCTCCGCTTCTTTCCTCTTCCCTCTATCATCTGTCATTAGTTCTCCCCATCCACCATCCTCCACTCCTCCTCCTCTTCCTTCATCATTTGTCATTCATTATCCTCCATCCTTCATTCCACAAACTGCACTCCTAACATTGATGATGTTACCTAGTTGGGTAATGAAATGTCTACAAGAAAAAAAACAAACTCAAGGATCACCAAGGACCCCACAGTTCAGTCCTGGCTACAACTGGCTACAACTGGCTGGGGAATTCTTGAGACTTGAAGTCCAAACACCTACAAGTTACCAAGGCTGAGAAACACTGAGTTACATTATTCAGCCCCCACTTGTTCTGATACACGTTTTTATCAACCTTCTTCCCACTTTGTTCAACTCACTTTTCTTTTTCTTCTTTTATATAACAAACGGAGCAGGGACATGGTGTTACACTCTGATATTTTTGTCTCTTTTTTTCTAACAACTCTGCATTCCTCAGAACGAACCCAAAAGTTTCCCACGACAGTTGTGTATACCAGAAATTTCTCTACCCATTGTTGCATCTTGAGTAAATATTCTCCCAGGGTGCACAAATGTCAAATTTTCCTTACTTTAAAAGGCGAATGTTTATAGCTCAGGGTTGAAGTGAGTGAGGGGTCCTTGGTGCTCTCTGAGCTTAGTGGTTTTCTTGCAGACGTTTCGTTACCCAACTCGGGAACGTCATCAATGCTAGAAAGGAGTGGGGTTTATGGAGTGGAGGAGGAGGAGAAAGAGGAGGAGGACAATTGTGGGTCATTGGTGCCAGGGCTGGGTTCTACTTATCTTTACTACTGGTTTTCATCCCTTTACTAGTTTGAAATAAATAAATAAATAAATAAATACTACTGGTTTACTACTGGTTTACTACTGGTATTACCTTTACTACTGGTTTACTACCAGTTTGCATTGCGCGCCCCCGCGCTCTTCTGCGTATGCGCCCATGCAGAAGATTCTGCGCATGCGCAGATCACCTATGATGACGTCCGGGTCAGTGGGCGGAGCCTCCCGCCGGTTTTACTACCGGTTCTTGCGAACCGGTCTGAACCGGGGGCAACCCACCACTGCTTGGGGCTCTCTGAGCTTGGTGGCTTTCTTGCAGACGTTTCATTACCCAGCTAGGCAACATCATCAGTGCTAGCAAGGAGTAGGGTTTGCTCTCAGGTTATATTCCAGCCAAAGAAATTCTAAGACCATTCTCACCAACGTGGACAGGGAAAGCCACTAGGACCGTGATGGCAAACCTATGGCGTGCGTGCCAAAGGTGGCACGCAGACCCCTCTTTATGGCCACTGTTAAGGATATTGTTGTGTTACCAACCAGCAGAGTAAGTGCACAGAGAAACGGTTCTGAGAGCAATGAATACAATACATACAAACTGGTTTAACAAAGCTTTTACTTTGTAGTGAAAAACAATTGCATAGTCTTTTAATCAATCCAAGTCTTTAGCCATTCAAATCAGTCCGAAGTTAAAGATATCTTCTTACCAGAGAAACAGCAATTCAACGCTGGTAACAAATCACGATGGTAGCAGATCCATCCACTTCTTCACACACGACGGTAACAGTTCCAATCAACAGTTCCAGTCAAGCAGCAAGCCAAGCAATGATGAGAGCAGATCCAACAATGACTATAGCTCGGCTTCCTCCTTATATACAGTTTACACTAGTAATTATCCACTTAAGATAAGTGAAGTCAGCAGTGCAATGACTCAACAGTACAATTAGTATAATTGCAGTCAGCATTCAGTCAGCAGTCATTAATCATTACAATGACTCAGCAGTACAATTACAGAATACATCTAAAGTTATAGAACACATATATTGCCTGGACAACTTGTTAGACTTATACCATATCCTAACAGTCACTTGCACCGTCGCCAGCTGCTCTTCTGGTTTCCAGTGCGCCAGCTAGCTGGTCTTCACGGGTGCCGGAGCACCGGAAAACAACCCCAAAAATGAGCAAAAATGGGCAAAAAACAGGCGGGTTTTCAGGCCATTTTCTGGGTCATTTTCAGGCCGTTTTTTTGGGATGTTTTCCAGGCCCGAAAAATGCCCAAAAAATGGGCTGAAAAACGGGCTGAAATCGGCCTGAAAAATGGCCAAAACCAGCCAAAAAACAGGCATGTGCACGCCGGTCAGCTGGTCTTCGGGTTTCCGGTGCTCTGGTGCGCCCGCACGGACACGCGTTCTGGTTTGAGCACTGGGTGCCAAAAGTTTGTTTAGTTTAGTTTAGTTTTATTAAATTTGTATACCGCCCTACTCCTGAAGGACTCAGGGCGGTGAACAGCCATAAAATAAAACAATATAAATACAAAATTTAAAATAGAATAAAATGAATTAAATAATTTGGCTGAATTTAAAACCCCAATACTTTAAAACCAAATTTAAAATTTCCATTTAAAAAAGGGGGAAAGACTTAGGTCAGGCTAGCTTGATGAGCGCGAAAGTCTTGAGCGCGCGACGGAAGGTACGCAGATCCGGGATCCTCCGTATCTCCGGGGGGAGCTCGTTCCAGATCGTAGGTGCCCCCACAGAGAAGGCTCTCCCCCTGGGGGCCGCCAGTTGACATTGTTTGGCTGATGGCACCCGGAGGAGCCCCTCTCTATGAGAGCGTACCGGCCGGTGGGAGGCTATTGGTGGTAGCAGGCGGTCCCGTAAATAACTAGGTCCTAAGCCATGGAGCGCTCTAAAGGTGATAACCAAAACCTTGAAGCGCACTCGGAAGACCACCGGGAGCCAGTGCAGCTCGCGCAGGAGAGGTGTTACATGGGAGCGCCACGTCGCTCCCATCACCACCCGCGCGGCTGCATTCTGCGCCAGATGGAGCCTCCGAGTGCTCCTCAAGGGGAGCCCCATGTAGAGAGCGTTACAATAGTTCACCATCACTGCATTAGGATACAAATGAGAGAAAATCCCATTCCTTACAAGCACTGATGATGTTACCTAGCTGGGTAATGAAACGTCTACCCAAGCTCAGAGAGCACCAAGAGCTCCTCATTTCCTGACTTTTCCCGATGTCTGTCGCGCCGTGGATAATAATCACAGGATTCCCAGTTTAAAACGATGAAACCCAATTAGCACAGCTGTCCAACGGTTCCCAAAAAAACCGAGGAAGAACGATTGGTGTGTTTGTCTGACTTCTCCAATGTGTAACAAGGTTGTAAAGTGTGGTTTTTTTTTTTTTTAAGCTTGGCCAAAACATTTGCTTCTCTCTTCTAGGACGGTCTGGGAATGGTGCTTGTAAGATTTGAGGCAAAGAAATTTATTTTCCAACCGTGGGTATCGCGTCCTCTTGACGAGATAACAAGGATTATGTTTTCAGCGAGCAAATAACACGCTTCACCCAGCAGCGGTGCCGAAATGGGAACATTTTATATTAGCGGAATGTTTTCTCTTGAAAACAGATAAAGGGGATATTGGAGTTTTGTCTTCAAGGATCCGTACGAGTCTCCTGCCAACAGACTATTGCTAGTCCTCAACTTATGACCACAACTGAGCCCCAAATTCCCGTGGCTAAGCAAAACAATTGTGAAATGAGTTTTGCCCCATTTTACGACTTTTAGTGCCCGGGTTGTTAAGTGAATCAATGCAATTGTGAAGTGAGTACCACCAGTGGTGAAATGTAAAATTTGTTACTACCGTTTCTGTGGGCGTGGCTTGGTGGGTGGGTGGGGGTTAATGTGACGGTGGGCGTGGCCAACTTTTTTTTTTTAACTTTTAAAAGCATTTTTTCTACAACCTTGAGAGGTTGCAGAAAAAAAATGCTTTTAAAAGCCTCTGATGATCAGGCAGCTCAGCTCTCCTGACAGTGAGAACAATTAATCAGTGGAACAACTTGCCTCCAGAAGTTGGGAATGCTCCAACACTGGAAGTTTTTAAGAAGAGATTGGATAACCATGTGTCTGATCCGCCAGTTACGTCCCTTTCTAGATCGGGACTCCTTACGCATGGTCACTCATGCCCTCGTCACTTCCCGCCTGGACTACTGTAATGCTCTCTACATGGGGCTCCCCTTGAGGAGCACCCGGAGGCTCCAACTGATCCAGAATACGGCCGCACGGGTGGTTATGGGAGCGACGTGGCCTTCCCATGTAACACCTCTCCTGTGCGAGCTGCACTGGCTCCCGGTGGTCTTCCGGGTGCGCTTCAAGGTCTTGGTTACCACCTTTAGAGCGCTCCATGGCTTAGGACCTGGGTACTTACGAGACCGCCTTCTGCCACCAGTAGCCTCCCACCG
Organism: Pantherophis guttatus; assembly: GCF_059756535.1. Lineage (NCBI taxonomy): Eukaryota > Metazoa > Chordata > Lepidosauria > Squamata > Colubridae > Pantherophis > Pantherophis guttatus. Next base: position 5,360,050 of record NC_142067.1, on the reverse strand, counting down.
GCTGGTACGCTCCCATAGAGAGGGGCTCCTCAGGGTGCCGTCGGTCAAACAGTGTCGACTGGCGGCCCCCAGGGGGAGAGCCTTCTTTGTGGGGCACCTGCCATTTGGAACGAGCTCCCCCCGGAGATACGGAGGATCCCGGATTTACGCACTTTCCGCCGTGTCCTCAAGTCCTTTTTATTTCAACAGGCTGGCCTGGCCTAACTTCCTTTTAATTGATAATTTTAAATTTGTTTTAAAACAATAGGGGTGTTTTAATTTGTATGGGCCAAATTATTTAATGTCGTTTTTACATTGTTTTTTAAATTTTGTATTATGTGTGTTTTATCCTTTGGCTGTTCACCGCCCTGAGTCCTTCGGGAGTAGGGCGGTATATAAATCCAAAATAAAGTAAAGTAAAAGTAAAGTGTCTGAAGTGGTGTAGGGTTTCCTGCCTAAGCAGGGGGTTGGACTAGAAGACCTCCAAGGTCCCTTCCAACTCTGTTATTCTATTTCTATTTCCAGACAAATAAATGGGTCTCTATTCTACTCTCATTCTACTCGAAAACCGATCTAGAGGCGGAGAAAGGAGCTTAGCATTCGTGCAACTATAAATCACCAATTAATGGAGTTATGCAGGAAGCAGTCCTTGGCATTTTATAAGTTTTAAAAGCTACAGGTCTCCATCGCGACCTGTAGAGAGAAAATTAAAACCACATTAAGGGGAGGTGGCTGTTTGTTTGTTTTTTAAATTGCTTCAGGTTTGTTGCTGCTAAATAGAAAACACACAAGACATTTCTCTAGCATAATGAAGTGTTTCTCGCAGGGGCTTCATCAATTTGATTTACGGGGCTCTTTAAATTGCTTGGCCTGAGATTTGAATTCAGACCAAGAGCTAGTTTATTAGACTTCAACTTCCCTGCAGTTTAATTAAGATAAATTTGCAGAAGGGGAAACTGGAGGCAAGCAGAGAGCGAGGGATTTAAGCGACCTGCTAATCCGTGCGGAAAAAAGTTTGCACAACAAAACCAGGAGGAGATTTACGCCTTGAAAGCTTCATAACGGTGCAATTATGGCTGAGGCCCCTGCAATTTTGCTTTTAGTAAATCTTACAGAGGATAGAGATTTACTTTGAAGTAAAGGCACCACGAAATCGGACTGCAGTGACAGGTAGTCCTCGACTTACAACGGTTCATTTAGTGACGGTTCGAAGTTTCAACAGCATTGAAAAAAGTGACTTACGACTGTTTTCATAGTTACGACTTTTGCAGCATCCCCTCGGGCACGTGATCCAAATTGAGATTCACTTCACAACCGTGTTACTAAGTGAACAAACCGCAGTGATTCACTTAACAACTGTGCCCAGGAAGGTCGTAAGATGGGGCAAAACTCACTTCACAACTGTCTCGTTTAGCAACAGAAACTTTGGGCTTAGTTGCGGTCGTACGTTGAGGACGACCTGTAGATCTGGGAAAGTCCCAGGTACGAATAGACCTTGATTGATGATGATTCATTTAACAACCATTTGGAGTTACAGTTTTTGGTGCAGAAAAAAGTGACTTGTGAATGTTCCTTGCACTTATAACACCATATGCTTGACCCATATGGGACAGACCAGGGGTGAAATGCTCCCCTGTGATATGGAATTAGGGACTTATGAACATATGTGGTACAAATGTGATAAAGTTAAAAACTTTTGGCAACAATTGAAGGAAATGATATTTGAAATGATGGGGAAAGCAATAATATTGAGACCAGAAACTATATTGCTGTTGATAATTAAGGAAATAGAACCAACAAAATATGAGAAAGAATTGATTAGAATTATGATTATAATGGGTAGAATTATAATAGCCAGATATTGGAAATTAGATGTGAATTTTAGAATAGAAGAATGGTATTGTGAAATGTGGAAATTAGCTTTAAACGATAAAATGACATGTGATATTAAAATTAGAAATGGTGACTATAAAGAAGATATTTTCTGGAAAATTTGGAAACCATTTGTGGACTATGCGCTGGGAAAATTGGATGCTTTGGTACCTGTACCCCTAGAACATGGATTTTGGCGATCATGAGGATATATCCGAAGAACCAAATCTTCCTTTCTTATGTATAGCACAGGGTGAAATATTGTATATGTTGTTTGTAATGTTAGTAATTTAAAAAAAACAACAACAAAAAAAAACAAAGAAAAAAAAACAAAGAACAAGAAGGGAAGAGTGGGGGGGAGGCAGGAGTGAAATGCTCCCGGTTCGAACCGGATCGCCTGATCCAGTAGCGATGGTGGTGGGTGGTTCGGAGAACCGGAAGCAAAAATCCCTGCCCCTCCAATACCCAGCTGAACCGCACGATCATCAGAGGCTTTTTTTTTTTTACTTTTTTAAAAGCAGTGCTTTTAAAAGTAAAAAAAAAGATTGCGCGCCACAGCTGATCACCCCTCCCTCGTGCGCTGTTCTACTTACCGCATGCCTCCTTTTGGCCTGGACTGCACGCGCGCACCTCGCATTTGGTGCGTGGTGCGCACTGCGTATGCGTAGCCAGCGAACCGGTAGTAAACCGGTTCAGATTTCACCACTGGGACAGAGATAGAAATTACCTCAGCCAGCAGTGGCTTTCACCTTATGTTACTTCCGGTTCGCCCCCTGCGTGCATGCTCGCTTCGTGCGTGGGGGCCCGGTTTGCGCACGTGCCTGCCTTCCATAGATGCACCCGGCCTTCCACGCACGTGCTTTGCTCGCGCGCACATGTTCCGTGCATGCGCCCAGCTTCAAAAACATGCCTAAATAGGATGGCATAGAGCCATGGCGGGTGGGCAGGCGGGCCTACCTCACCCGCAATTTCCGCTACCGGTTCGTGCGAACCAGTTCAAACCGGCTGAATACCACCTCTGACCTCAGCCAACAGTCTCCGGGATAAGTTTAATTAAGAATGGATGAAAGAATATATGTATTCGAATTGTGATAATTAGTGTACATATGTATAGAGACAAAGAAGTGTATCAATTAGATGTCAAAATTTGATGAAAATGTTTCAACCAGAGATGTCACGCTACGTCCATTGTTTTTAATTTGTATTATAAATAAAAAACTTTTTTTTTTTTTTAAAAAAAAGAATATTCTTAAGCTAAGTACTTATGACGTGGCATTCTTTTTTTTTTTTTGATAGAAACTTTATTGAGGTTTTTTACAATACAAAAAAAAGAAATAAAAAAAGAGAAAAAGAAAAAACAAACATTCAAACAGAAACATAAAACACATAAGTATAATAACATTTTCAGTTAGTATCGGATGTGCAGTGTTTTAATATTTACAAAAATAGTACTTGGTGACATTTCAGCTCACTTTTAACCAATATTTAACACACCTTTAGATCTTTCTTTCATTTTGTCATGCAACCACTTGTACCACCTTTCCCACACCATATAGTAAACTGACTTCTCATTCTTAATAACAGGAGAACAGAATGGGAAGGGACCTCGGAGGTCTTCTGAGGTAATCCTCAACGTACGACCATAATTGAGCCCAAAATTTATGTTGCTAAGTGAGGAATTTGTTAAGCGGGTTTTGCCCCCTTTTTACGACTGTTCTTGCCGCATATGTTAAGCGAATCATTGCCGTTGTTAAATTAGTAACACGGTTGTTAAGTGAATCAGGTTTCCCCATGGGCTCAGCTTGTCAAAAGGTCGCAAAATGGAATCGCGTGACCCAGGGGACGCCGCCACCGTCATAAATGTGAGACGGTTGCCAAGCATCCGAATGTAAATCCTGTGACCCTGGGGATGCTGCAATGGTCTTAAGTGTGAAAAATGGACATAAGCCATGTTTTTCAGTGCTGTTGTAACTTCTAGCAGTCACTAAATGAATTATTGTAAGGACAACCTGTATGTGGATGAAACGCCACCAGGAAATCCCAGGCTTTGTCGGCCAGACTGGAAAATCAAGAAACATCTGGAAAAAGGCAGTAACAAACTCCTTCCATATTTTATTTATTTATAATGCAATTTTATAAATATTGCTATAAAATCAACTGCCCGTTCCTGAATATGTCTCCTCCATGGGGTTGGACTAGATGACCTACAAGATCCCTTCCAACTCTTGTTAATCTTAATTAATTAATTAATTCAAAAAATTCACTTTATCAGCTGCTTTGGTAAATATCCAGCTCCAACGCATTAAATTTTCTGGTCCTGCTAGGTTAAATGAGCCGATAACCAGAGTTTGGGCTGTGTGGATTAATTTATACAACTTTCAGAGTAAATACTCATAATCTTCTCAAAGCCTTCATTTTCTGATAGCATCAAATTCTTTCAGCTACTAAATAAAACCAGCAAAGGCTAAATTCTTTGGCAGGTCCTTTCATAAACCAGCAGAATGCTAATGAGGAAGCGTTAAATATAATTAGAGGTTAGTGCAAGCAAAAAAAAAAGAAAAAATTAGTCGAACATTCAGGAGAGTGGGGAATACAGTATTTTAGGAAGTTTTATTTATGTATTATGAAAAGATTTATATTTTATTCCTGGCTAATTAAGTAGGAGGAATTAATTTAAAGTCAAGAGAGAGATTATACAGTAGTCCTTGACTTATAGCCATTCGTTTAGTGACCGTCCGAAGTTACAGCGGCACTGAAAAAAAGTGACATGAACATCATTTCACAGTTACGACCGTTGCAACATTTATTTATTTATTTATTTATTTATTTAATTTGTATACCGCCCTTCTCCCAGAAGGGACTCAGGGCGGTGAACAGCCAAAATTAAAAAAACATACAAATGCAAAAGTTAAGATAATTAAAAGAATTAAATCATTGGCTACCCAAATTTAAAACCCCAAATCCATAAAATTTAAAATCCCAATTAAAAACCATTTAGGCTAGGCCGGCTTGATGAAATAAATAAGTCTTCAGGGCCTTACGGAAGGTCCGGAGGTCCGGGATCAGCCGTATTCCAGGAGGCAGCTCATTCCACAGGGCGGGTGCCCCCACAGAGAAGGCTCGCCCCCTGGGGGCCGCCAGCCGACATTGCCTGACCGACGGCACCCCGAGGAGGCCCTTTCTGTGAGAGCGTATTGGCCGGTGGGAGGTTATCGGTAGCAGCAGGCGGTCTCACAAATACTCTGGCCCTAAGCCATGGAGCGCTTTAAAGATGAGAACCAACACCTTAAAGCGCACCCGGAAGACCACCGGGAGCCAATGCAGCTCGCGCAGGAGAGGTGTTACGTGGGAGCGCCACGTCACTCCCATAATCACCCGCGCGGCCGCATTCTGCACCAGCTGGAGCCTCCGGCTGCTCCTCAGGGGGAGCCCCATGTAGAGAGCATTACAGTAGTCCAGGCGTGACGTAACCAAGGCATGAGTGACTGTGCACAAGGAGTCCCGATCCAGAAAGGGGCGCAACTGGCGTATCAGGCGAACCTGATAAAAAGCCCCCCTGGCCACGGCCGTCATATGCTCTTCTAAAGACAGCCGTGTGTCCAGGAGGACGTCCAAGTTGCGATCCCCCTCTGTGGGGGTCAGTGACTCGCCCCCAATAGCCAGCGATGGCACCAGCTGGCTATACCGGGACGCCGGCATCCACAGCCACTCGGTCTTGGAAGATGGTCACGTGATAAAAATTCATATGCCTGGCAACTGGCATGTACTTATGACGGTTGCAGTGTCCCTGGGATCACATGATCCGCTTTTGCGACCATCTGACCAGCAAAGGCAATGGGGAAGCCAAATTCACTTAACAAATGTCTTACTAACCACAACCGAAGTAGTTCACTTAACAACTGTGGTAAGAAAGGTCGTAAAATGGAGCAAAACTCACTTAACAACAGTTTCGCGTAGCGATGGAAATTTGGAGCTCAGTTGAGGTTGTAAGTTGAGGACTATGGCGAAGCCACTATTTGGACAAGTTTTTTTCCATACACAAACACTTCACACTCACGGAAAACACTTCTGTTTCTCTCTCTCTATGATCCAGACAGGGCAATGAAGCTTAAAAATTAACACATTTATCCTGCCATAAATATTTACAATTCATACTTTCTTCATCATATGCCCGGACTGTAAATTTGTTGGTCTTTAAGGCACTTTTCCTGGAAAAGACCAAGTAATTTTTTTTCTCTGAATATAGTCAAGAGTGAATTTGTAGGAATCCGCAGAGTTTAGTGGTCCAATATTTGAGGGGCTGCCTTAGAAAGGAGGGGGTCAACCTATTCTCTAAAGCACCCAAAAGCAGGACAAGAAGCAATGGGTGGAAACTAATCAAGGAGAGAAGCAACCTAGAACTAAGGAGAAATTTCCTGACAGTGAGAACAATTAACCAGTGGAATAACTTACCTCCAGAAGTTGTGAATGCTCCAACACTGGAAGTTTTAAGAAGACATTAGACAACCATTTGTCTGGAACGGTATTGGGCTTCCTGCCTGTGCAGGGGGTTGGACTAGAAGACCTCCGAGGTCCCTTCCAACTCTGTTATTCTATTATTAAAAATGCTATGCCATAAGTATTCACCTTAAGAATATTCTTAATTAAACTTATCCTGGAGACCGTTGGCTGAAATAGTCTTCATTCAATTTGATTGTACATATATTGTGCATTGACAATAAAGGTTTGATTCAGCCCCAACTAGAGAAATGAGACAAAGGTGTGGTGTTATGTGCGATTTGTAACCATGGAAACTCAGTTTATGTCAATAGAATAGAGTAGAGTAGAGTAGGGTTGGGTTGGGTTGGGTTGGGTTGGGTTGGGTTGGGTTGGGTTGGGTTGAGTTGAGTTGAGTTGCGTTGGGTTGGGTTGGGTTGGGTTGGGTTGGGTTGGGTTGAGTTGAGTTGAATTCTTTATTGGCCAAGTGTGATTGGACACACGAGGAGTTTGTCTTTGGTGCATGTACATAAAAGAAAAAATAAAATATATTCGTCAAGAATCATAAGATACAACACTTAGTGATAGTCATAGGATACTAATAAGCAGTCGAATCATACCATATATTATAAAACAATATAAATTGTAAAGATACAAGCAACATGGTTATAGCCATAAGTGGGAAGAGATAGGTATTAGGAAGGATGAGAAGAATAATAGTTATACAGTCTTAGAAGGGGTGGGCTCAAAAATTTTAGCAAGGGGGGTCTCTGCCCAGTTGCTGGGTGGGCGTGGCCATGGTGGGCGTGGCCCAGTCGGCCTCCTGCACCATGGCAGTGTGGGTGTTTTTGCCCTCCCTGGAGGTTTTTGCCCTCCCCGGAGGCTTTTCTTGAGCCTCCGGGAGGGCGAAAACAGCCTCCCCAGGCTCCGAGGGCCCTCTACCAGGAACTTTCGGTAGGCCCGTTTTTCGTCCTCCCCGAGCCTCCGTGCGCACCCTTCACTTACCTGCATCCAAAACGGGCCGCGTGGGGACTCCTGGGAGGGGCAGGGTGGGGTGGGCGGAGCCAGCCAGGAGTGGAATTCAGGGGTTCTCCGAACTGCACAGAATCTTAGCTAGAAGTTCTCCCGTCGAATAAGGTTGCCAGGTGTCCACTATTTGAGCGGACAGTCTGCTTTTTTCACATTATGTTCACTATTTTTTTTTCACAAAATAGTGGACATTT